>NC_133933.1:92849051-93081551 GCF_031877795.1 Strix aluco
AAGGGATACTGCAGTTATACTACATACCCATAGGCACCACAATGAAAATTGAAGCTTATACCTAATTAAGGTTTTATACACACCAGTTCCCCCAGTAAATGCAAATTTAAACAAAATTAGACATGTCATATGTTGAAAATGCTCATGGCAAACAATCATTTTGCATTCCTGCAAATAAAATTGTTTTATACTGTAAGCTGGAGGCGAGTGTAACTTATTTTTGTAATAAAGTTTTTATTTTTTTTATGTGTCATTAATATAAATGTGTGTTAGTACAGAGATCTTCTGGTTAAAAACTTAGAATCGCACACATTTCAGTATGTTTACTTGTATTTACATAATTTTTAGAATAGTGGTTGCCAATAGCCTGTATGTTTCACATTAATTGATTTTTTTTTTTTGTTATCTTAATAAACCATTTTAGTATGTTGTATGTCAATTACTGGGATAGCTGGGACATGAAGTGTAATTTAAAATTGTCAAGTATTCATTGGAATATGTAAATGTGCCTTGCCAGTTTTGAACTTTTAAGACAAAGTAAGTGAATGATGGTGAAATGCGTAAGAGACATATGCTACCACAGTTTCATATACTGCCCTTGCTAAAGAAAAGTAACTTTTTCCTCAGATTTGAGCATAAAAGTATGCAGTCGCATTAGCTTCCGAATTCTCAAATCTAGTGATAGAATATTAGGCTTATGGAAAGTGGGTTTGCTAATTGTAGCCTTAAGTATAATTTTGAATTTCAATGTAATCCTTGGTGCTGGCATCCCCAGTGCCAAGGAGTTTAAATGCTCCCTTCAAAGAGGTTGCCATGCCTACTGGCACTTTTACTGTCATACGGTTTTATAAGGAACACTGTCAAGATGTGGAAACCAATTTTGAACTTGCTGTAAAATGAAAACACTGGGGGCTGTAGGAGAGGGGAAGTCCTCAGATTCTTAATCTTGAAATCTCTCCATTGCTGAAAAACTTAAAACACTTGTGGGATCACAAGTGCTGGTGACTAGCTCTTAGTCTGGAAATGTGTTGGGGCGGGGGGGATAATACATTAATGAAATTATAACAGTTGATGGAAGTGCATAAAAACATTGCTATTAAGGCACTACATGTGTTGAAATTGTGGATCATATCCTTAATTTCAGCTCTGGTAAAAGCATGGGGGACTATAAAAAAAAGACAAAATTGACAGGAAAGTGTTTGTTTTTAATGGAATGCAAGCAATGGTGAGTGAGCAAAATACCGGGATCTTGACAGTGTTCCCTCTAATTATGAACTCAAGCCATTATAACTTTTAAAATTAAATATGATTTGCACTGTTCTGATATTGGTGCAGTTTTTTAGCAAAATGATCAGAAAACTAAATTGCATGTGGTGATTAATATTGTGGAAAAAAACAAATCAAAAAAATTGTTATTTTCAAAGCTTTAAATTTGTGTAAAGAAAAAACATTTATTATTGAGTGGAAATACTGGTGAGAATGGGCAAGTGCATATATACAACATCAGTTTGGTTGCACTTGGGTGTTGGTAAACTTGAAATGTTCTACAGCAATAATGCATCTCTTATGGGGTGCTTTGGTGACAAATGGTCACATAACACACAGTTCTTTTTGGCATGTTGAAGGCAAGTGTTGAGTTAATGTATTATGCTGCCTCTGGTTATTCTCATAGGAGGCTTACTTTACTGAAACGCCTGCAAAGGTTTGAGTATAAGCTAGCATAGTTCCTTCCATATTGGTTTGTAATGTGTTTCTAAATTTGAAGTCTAGTTGAATTTAATAAGAAATCAGTAACTACTGCTGCTGCTTAACACTTCTGGTTTATAAACACTCCAATACACAGCTTTTTAAATTATACTCTTGTTTTAATACTTATTTTTGTTTGAAGGGTTTCATATAGAACATACAACTGTACTTTTTTTCTTTTTGTTTTTAAAGAGGAGATTTGTTACAACCCAGAACTTAAGTTTGTGTTTTCAGTGTTGGAGGAAGTGTGTTATGACAGATCCTAAGACCAGTTTCTGAATTTCTGCATTGTACAACTCTTACCTAAATACTGTCTTAAAATCTAAAATAAGGAATGCTCATTCTGTTCTTGTTGGGGGCAAGGGTATGACATAGTCCAAGATAAGATTAGCTTCCTCTGAAGGGAGGATTCCCAACTTAATATTTCAGGATAGAAGTGTTATATATGGCTGCAACTTTTTCCCTTATGCCTTTGATAATTCTTCAGAGGCTTAACTTTTATGTTCAGCCTAGCAGTTACTTTAATGATCCCATACATCAGTGAGAGGAGACTTCTTTTTAAAGACGTGAAACTGAAAGGCAACATGGACATAAACACATGTAAGATTTTCTGAAAAAGAGTGTGTTCAGATTGATACAGTCCACAAAATTAAGACTGTTATTCCCTCACTTGAGTTAGTGAAAACTTAGTGGAAAACCTTGTTTAGAATGGAATAGCAAGTTTTGGAAGTAGGCAATAAACTTCACAATGTGTAGCATTCTGAGAATTGGAATTGGTGAAGTTGGAACTTGAGTTTGTGTTCATAGCCTGAAGCTTATGAATCCCGACTTTATGACTGGTTATGATGGACTTAGAAGTTTGGCTTTGCTGAGTGTCTTGCTGAATTAACTCCAGCACCAGCACATGACATGTCTTGGCTGGCTCGAGCTAGTTGCATTAGTTGGGCAGAGGAAACACGAGATTGTATTTTGTCATTTGCTCTGTCAGATAAAAATGGTATGTGGCAACAGGAGAGGAAGGCGAGCTGAAGGTTCCTTGATCCTTAATATGGGTAGTGGGGGGAGAAGGAATAAATTATTGTTACTTTACAGCCATCTAGTGCGAACAAACATAAAGCTTCTGAGAAGCTCTGATGTTAAACTTTTTTTGTGGGAGACCGATTTTCACATAGTCATGTGGTCAACTCTTCGCAAGTGTTTAATTATACTTGCGTTATAAAATCCACAGGAGGAAAGAGTGACTTTTCTTTGGTGCTTCTTTGCTTTGACTGTTACAATAGAGAGATTTCTTGAAAAGTCCCACTAGGACTAGCCTGTTAGTTTCCTTGGAATTTGGAGAGAGGGGTGATTGTGTCATGTAATGATATCTTTTTCTTGCCAGTATAGAACTGGTTACTAGTTTTTTCCACAAACATACATATTTTTAAATGGCCAGCTCTTGAGTGGCTGTTACACAGCTGAGCTCATCTGGAAACATTGGGTTACACTGATTATTTAAAGCTCACTTAATGAAAGCTTCTTTAGATGTCAGACTTCCAGGTACCTGGTAAAGGCTTTTTTTTTTTTTTTTTTTTTTAAAAAAAAAGCATCTGTGACAGTCTGGAAAATACAGTCATATGTGGATAACAGGTAATTAAATACAGTTTGAATGTTTAAAGTTTGACTCACAGGATACATTTCAGTTCCAAGAATTGTTTCATTCTTGAATGTTCATGAAGCTTAGTGTCTACTCCAAAGCCAACACTTACTTTTTGACAGTCATTTAGGTAAAACTTGCAGTGTCAGAAATCTGGATTCCCTCTAGTCTGAGTGTGATACATTTGGCTGATTAATGGTGTCAGTTCACTATCTCTGTTTGCACAGTTAGTGTGACAAGACAGTTTTACTTGTTTTGGTCACTAATATGTAGAAAAGACATTGAATCTTACTGCTTACTTTCTTTGCACTAAGGAAGTTATGAAATGCATTCTTAGTTCTGCTACACAGCCAGTAGAATAGCCTATGCCATTTGACTGCACAGAAGATAATGGTAAGTAAAACCAGACATTCTAGTACTTAAATGATTTGCAATTCCCCAGAATCCAACCTCAGTAGCCTGTTTAATTGACTCCTTATCTGCAGTTATTAGGGAGGTTGTGGGCTTTAACTCTTCAATTTTAGTGTGTCCACTTCAATGCTAAGTGAATGTGAGTGTAATCTGATACTGTTTAATGTTAAATACTTTAGATCTAAAAATCTCCAAAATGCTTCATGAATAATTCAGTATGTATTTTTAAACTGATGGATTAGCAGTCATAGTAGTTCAAGGGATTTTCCATGAACGTGGTCAGTCATTGAAAGCCAGGAACTGAATATATTGGGTCCCTGAGTTGCTTGTTCCAAGTGTAGCGTTTCCAGTATTGTTCTGCTATCTAAAGTAACATTTTTCAGATTTTTTTTTTTCTCTTTAGTGGAGTGAAGAATGCACCTAATTCTGTCACTAGTAGTGGTTATTTGAAAATTGTATTACTAAAGATAGCTAATTTGGGATTAAAAAAAGCTTCCTCTGTGAGAATTTGACAAAGGCAATTTTATAGATAGCTCATTAGTAAATTAAGGCTTTTCTTAAGGTGCGGTTTCAGCATACTTAAGAATGAAGCTCTGTATTACAAAACACTGTGAGAGCTAGCCTAAAAAAATTACAATTTTTTCATATTGCAGATATATCACAGTTGGAAGATGATTTTAATCTTTAATGTAGCAGCATTTGAGATGACAGAAAAAAATACCTGGTCCCTGGATCTGGAAAAGCTGAAGTTGCTATTAAAGGACTGTTCCTGTTCAGATTGTGGTCAAAGGCTTCCTTTGGATAGTGCAATGAAATTTTTTTTCTCCCAGTGCAAGCAGTTGTTCTAACAAGCTAACCTGTTCCTGATCAGCAGTTTTCAACAGGATTTTTGACTTCTGTATGTGTGTTTAAATTGATATTTTCAGCAGAAGACAAACCTCCAGTGACAATCACTGGTGTATATGTAAGTAGTACTTTCACCAAGAAGTGACCAATATGTAACTTTGACTTGGAACTAGTCTAGTGAAACTGTCCTTTATTCATATTACCTACACTTTTACAAAAGTATGTTAGTTTACACTTGCTCTTGAATTAGTGGGATGCTTAAAAGCTACTTTGAAGAAAACCACGGCATGTGTGTTCTTAAAATCTGTCAGAATTAGCAAATTAAGAAACATACTGCAGGTTTCATGCTAATGAAAGACTAGACTTGAATATAAAGGGGGGGACAAAATGTCCTATCTTCTCTTAGTAGAAGTCCTGAAGGTACAACAAGCTTTAGGTGGCTTTAAGCTTTAGCAGTGAGTACAGTAGAAGCTGGATTCATGTAGTTGAGTAATCTCTGCTGCCTTGTTCCACTGTGTTTTCATAACGGTAATACAACCTTGGAAAATTCTTTAAGAGCAGCCCCACTATGGGGTTAACTCCAGTGAGATTGATCTTACAGCTAAAATTAAGAAGGATCTGGAAGGTCTTGAATCCATTGGATTTAAAGTAATTTTGTGTGTGTGTTACTTGCAACTTGGTTTTACATAGAAGTGATCTTACAGTGGGAATAGTGTAATAAATGGCACTTTGCATTTTTTAAAAGGGTATACTAATCTGAAATTGATACAGAGTTTGGTTTATTGATGTTCTGAGCCATTCAGGTGGTCACGTTTCTTTCTGTCCAAGAAAACGATCTTAATTATTTGTCTCAGACCCAGTAGTTGCTTCATTGAGGTAGTTGGTCTTTTCTTAGGTTAACTGTTGAAATCAGTACAGATTTCTAATAGGAAGTAGAGTTTTGTTTTCTTAATAACAGTATCTAAACTTTCACAGTTTTATTGCCTTCAGTGTAACTGCTTTCATTGAGTAATGAGTGAGGAAGAGTATACAGATTAATGGTGAAAAAGCATTCCAGACTAAGCTTTTTGAAAAGTGAAGCCTCCCAGTTTGTAATGCACTTTGAGGTGCATTAAGGTGTACTCACCACATGGGTACAAATGGCACTGAGGTGAATCAGGTAGTGGTCACATCTCAGCAAGGTCAGCTCAAACTACCTTCAGTGATGGCCTGTGCTAAAGCAGATTATTTGGTACTGAAGTGTGCCAAAATGCTTTTGTAGTTTTACTGTGGAGTTAGTAAAGAACAGCTAGGATAGTAACTCCAGTACAGCTGCAGGTAGATGATGATCCACTCTAATTTTTGAAGTCTCTGGAAGAACAAGAGACAGTCATGCGTAATGTGTTTTAAGCATCTCTTGGATTTCTAAATCCTTTTGAAGAAAGCTATTTCTGCTTTAATACACAGAAGATGTAACATTCAAATTCTGTATGCCATTTAAAGATACAAAGACACATTAACTTAGCAATTCTGGTTTTAAGATCAGATGGCTGGGTGTAGTTAGAGCCCAGTAATCAAGACATGTTTTAGAATCACTGTAATTTTTGGACTCTGTGAAGAAAGGCCCTGCTATTAAACAGAATTGTATGTAGCAAAAATGCATATATTGGAAAAAAACCCTACACAACACCCCCTGTTCTGAAAGGTGTTTAGGAGAGGACTTAAACATGCAACACTTTCTAAGGGTATGTAGGTTAAATGGGTGATAGGTGTTGAATTCTTAGATACGGGGCGAGATGAATGCAGTAGTCTTGGAACTTCTGCCTCTCAGTTGCATGTTAAAAATTATATAGAGAGATCTCAGCTTTCACAAATAAAATTGTGTTTAATGTTCAGTTTAAAAAAGAACAGACATGTCTTGACTTGGAGATCTTAAAGGACAAAAAGTGTCCCTGTGAAAATTAAAACTTAAAAGGGTCTTCTGTAAATACCTTTGTTTTTTCTAAAGCAGCGATGACAACCAGGGAAGTTCCTTCTCAGAGGAATACAAAGGAGTATATTTGTCTTGTATTTAAAAGGTTGACCTAGGAGTGATAGAATCACAAAACACTCCCCACTTGGGAAAGCTTTTAACAAAGCATATTCTTGTTTGCTCCTTAAGAAAACATAAAGTGATGGAACAGCTGGGAAGAGAAATCGTTTACCTGTTTGGGCACAAGACAGCCGTTAAATGTGCCTGAACTACATTACTGGCAAGTTTGTAGTCTGGGGTTAAAGACAAAATAGGCAGGAAAACAACCTGGCAAACCACAACGTAGAACATTTAGCTGTGTTACAGCTTTGTAGGATCTTTCCTGCTATTAATCAGTCTGTCCTTTTCCTATGAAAGGTAGGTACACTCTAAGCCAGGCACCATCTAGCAGCCACAGCGTGATGTGAAGGGAATGTCAGGTGATGGATCTTGCCCAGATTCAGACATCAGGTCGAAAGCAGACACAGGGTCCTTGGATTACATGTTAAAAGGTAAGATCCTGTCCTGGCTGTCGTAATCATCAGGGCTGCTTTATCTTGGTAGAAATTTCAGAAGAAAATTTTCTGGAAGTACCCCTGTAAGGGAGGAAGTTTTGAACATGGCAAAATATAAAAATGGTGAAAAAAAAAAAAAACCCTGTTGCTGTGCCTAATGCTGCTATTTCAAATGTCTTGTTCTGAGACATGAGTGATACCCTAGAGCTGCTGTTTGTAAACGTGCTGTTTTGAAGTGATGAACTAATAGTCTCAGCCCTGGGGAAGCAAGAGCCAGTCTTGAATATCTGATACACGTGTTCCAAAGATGGACCTTTTTTCCAGTATGCATGAGGAGTTCTTCCATCTCTTACTGGTATAACATGTTTGCTATTCACTGCCCTTAATCCCTTAAAGGGTGGACAAAAGTAGGTTAATTGAGAAAACTTTTTATTGGGGCCTGATGATGCCTCCTGAGTGATATTTGAGGGAACGCAGTGTTCATAGCAAAGCTTGCATGTAGGCTTGAGTCGAATGTCTCTTAATGCTGGGGACAAAGTGAGAATAGGTGTTTGACTTGTAAAGCTGGGGTGAATCAATGCCAACTCAGCATCTCCTTTGCAGATTTCAAATTCGGGATGGGCCCAAAGAGCTCCCAAGTACACCAGCTTGTGTAGAGTTGCATTTTTTTTTTTCTGGAAAGTATGCAAGACAAGCCCAGCATGCTGAGAGAGAAGTGGCTGATCATTTCTGGGGACTAGGCCAGGACTTTTCATTAAAGACCTGGTGGTGCAGGTAGCCTACATAGGTGTATCCCATACTGGAGGTGGTCTTCATGTGCTCAGAAATTAAGGTACTTAAAATGACCAGTATGTGCTTGGAGACACATCTGGGACCTCAAGAGAGAAAAAGACTTAAAAGCCAGTATGAAGGTTGCTGAACTTCATCTGAAGACGTTCAGTTTCTTCAAGTCTAGGCTAGAGTTTACATGTCTTAATACAAGAAAATACACTTCCTTAATGAACAAAAGGAATTTTATTCTAAGACTGTTAAATGCAAAAGCCTGCAGCGCATCATAAGGTAGAAGGCTGAAGAAGGAAAGTGGTAAGGTATAATACACTTGACAAATTTTAGTTTGCTAGGATGGTCTCTGCTTTCTGAGTTGAAAGAGGATCAAGTGTAAGTAAGGCTTGGTTCGTCAGCACTCGGGATATACAGAATCATTTATTTTCATAGACAGCTTTCAGTGGGGAAAAGTTGTCATTTTCTCTGCAGGTGAGCATGGTGAACAGCATCTCTGAAGACTCAATGGGAGATGGGACTGTTCCTGACCATAGACGTAATGTGAAGTGAGCATCCAATGGAGATCGGTGCATGTTCTAAGTTCTTGGTGAAACTCAGGTGAGCAGCTTTGAACTAAGACACCTTGGACTAAACGCACTAACTCCATGTCTTCTCACTGCCAAAAGTGCTCTTCCAGATAAACCATGACTTCAGTTTTGTTCTTTTGCTGGCTTTCAGCAATTGCTCTTGGGCTTCAGGGAAGGAGAGTCGCTACTGTACAAGTAGCTTGGCTTCCTCTCTAGACCTAACAAACAACTGAAGGGGAGAATGGAGAGGGGGAGCACAGCTGGGCATTGGTCCCCACCATTGTGGTCCAGGAGAACACCAGATACCTGGGCTTTTCAGAATTGAGACTGACTGGTATTCCAAGCTTTCTGACCATAACATATCCCAGAAACACACTGGATGTAGACAATAGACCACGGTATGGTGATAGGTTAGTATTCAATCTACAGTTCACCATATCCATAAGCTGAAAGGTGATCAGTGGAGAATTTACAACTTGTCCTAAATAAGTAATGGGTTATGAGACTCTTACATGGGCCACTAGGAACCTGGATGATATTAGAGAATCCTTTCTCCATTTTGATACATTCTGAAGCAAAATCTTTCCTTCCCTCTCATCTGAACTGCACTGACCCCCACTTGAGGTCTATCTGGGCCCTCCCAGTTCTGTGTGTTGTTACGAGCTATCTTAAGTGCATCGGCTGAAATGCCAGTGACCTCAATCTTCACTTGTAACTCCTGGGCGGAGAGGAAGTAATACAAACAACCTACAGAGAATACCCCAAACTCGAGATCAGACAACTTCTTAAGGGGAAGAAGATGTTACTCCTTACAGTTTGATATGAAAGATGGTAAGCAGATTTTCATATTAAAATGCCCCTTTATTAATAGATACTTTAAAATATGTAAGTATATGTGAAAGAGGAAAAACTTCATGCCTAGCATTTTAAACCATTTCTTCTGTGCTTCTGTAGAACAACAAAGATAAGCCAGGTAGCTTATAGAGTAGCAAGTCATTCAGTCACAAATCAAATATTGATTTAGAAAGTTTTAGAATAATTTGAGTGTTAATAATAGTCCCCCATACAGTATCAGGCCTTAGTAGCTCCAGTGCCTTTCCTAGCTAGAATACTAGTTACTTAAATGGAAAATGAAAAAAAAGCAAAACTTTAAGAAATGGAGTCTCACAGAAATGAGTTGTCTACCAAATAGTCCTTGTTTCTTGAATTCATGACCTGTGCCTTTTCCAAACAGTTCAAAGTCCTCTTTGTGCCTAAGCATGCACTCTCCCTCCCCAAAGGAAACTTTAGGGAAAACCACTGTGCAAGTGGCAAGTGTGCACCATAACCAGGAACTGCATTTGCAGAACATCTGGAAGAATCGCAAGTAACTGTTCTTTGCTACTCCGGAAGAGGGACCGTGGCTTTCTGTCCTGCCAAGGTATGTCTGCTGATAGGCCCATGGAGGGATCGTCTGCTTCTACTAAAGCACCATGAATGCCAGTGCTAGAGGTGAAGTGGTATATAATAATACTTTTCTATTAAATATGCTAGCATTTTTTTGGGGGGAAAAAAGGTTTTCCATACCTTCAGGAACTTGAGCAGCTGTCTAATAAAGATAGCATTGATCAGCTATGAGCTGTAAAGAGCTTGGTACTGAGCCTCACTTCTTAAATTCTCATTAAAACTATCATATTCCTCTTCTAGTGGAGCTTTACCCTGGAGCTGTATGCTCCAGTTATACCACAAAATAAGTAATACAGGCAAGCTGCCCATGTGCTTCAAAAAGCCTTAAAACTTATCCTGCATATGAGGAGCAATAGCCCCCTGTTCAGGCTCTCATAGTATCATCTTGTGCATTTTGCCTGTTAGCATAAATCAGAATTTTTTTGCTTTTGTCATATATTCAATATTCTTGCTAGGGAAATACAGCATTTATGTCCTATTGTTTTTTATTTGCTCTTTTAACCATTCTGAAAATGCCTCAGTTTTTGCTGTACATCATTTAAATGGAGGAAGATGTCAAATTGATTCCATACATCCTCAGCTACCAAATGGTAAAGAAAACAATATCCTGGTTATACGACTGGTTCTGTAACAATTCTTGTGAAGTGTTTGATGAAAGACTTAACTGAAGCATAAATAACTCTTTGAGGGTGATAATTCATGTTTAACTCTTACCCTATACTGCATTTACATACTTCGTGTTGTCGGAGACCCTGGTTGTTTGAGCTAAAAATATCTCTATGGAATTTTGACCTGACAAAAACACTCAAGGCATTTACTGCTGTATCCACAGAAGCTAAAGCAATGGGCTTCAAGATACCAGCTTACCAGTCACCAAAACAGATCTCATCACTGGGTTTATATCATGATTACCAGCACATACAGCGGATGTGTTAGTAGAAAGCTTCCTCTGATACAAGCTGGCTTAAAATAGCAGCCTTTAGTTACAGTTAGTCTTCTTCCCACTTTTGCCAAGTTCTGCATGTTGAGGAGTTCTGCGTTTTGATTAGAACTTCCTGAGTATGTGAAGACTTTACGTTGGGCCTTTTTTTCAGTTTTTCTTCCAAGGTGGAAAAAATTAATCCATCAAAAACTTAGAGCTGTGTCCAAATGAGGAAAAAAGGATCATGAATCTTCACAGGCTAAAATGTTAAAATACACTGAGATAGGGCAAAAAATGGTTAAGGAACAATTTAAGAAGGCACTAGTTCTACTAATAAAAATAATTTTGAACGCTATTTTGTTGAAAAGTTTTGTTCCCCCTATTGCAGCCTGTCCCCATCCTAGCACTACAAACGAGAGGATTTAATAAAACTGGAAAACAATAGGGAGAACAACAAAGATAATTAATGTGCTCTCATGTGAAGAACAATGCACTGGAGCAGGAATCTTCATTTTGGAAAAGGCAGTTTGCTCAGGTGGCTAGAGTATTTTGATAAAATAAGCAGCAATTGTGCTGAGTAGGGAGCAGTTTTTCACCATCTCTTATACTAAAGGAAGTACAGGAATGTTTGTAGGCCTGTATCTTCACTCACACAAGCTTAAATAAGCGTGGAACTCCTTGCTGTATGATTTCTGTGAATGCTAAAGTTCACAGCTGTTCAAAAAGCAACTTGAAATTTAGGAAAAAAATTCTCAGGATATCCCCAAGATGGCGAATCAGAGTAAAAGAGTGTTATCTTGCTATGTTTTTACAACTTTTTCCTAGGTAGGTATCCCCTGATGACCATCATCACAAAGAGGATACTCACCTAGTTGAACCTTTGCTGATCCAGTACAGCTGTTCTACAAATCCATCAAGTATCTGTGATGGAAAAACTTACACTAGCTTTAAATTCTCCAGATCTCATCACAGTTAAGAGGCATAGGTGCTGTAACACTTTCCAATGATTTAATAGAAATACATGTAATCTTATACGAGGATTTTCTTGACACTTTTTAAAATTCAGCTGAAACAAGGGAACAGGGCTCAAGTTCCTCCTCAAACTTGCTACTTGAAGATTTCCCCCATTAACTTGAGAGTTGGTCAGTGGAAATTCCTTTCAGGACCTGACATAGCTATTTTCACAAAGTGTGTATCCAGGGCAGGGTTTTCTTTATCCCCATAGTAAGTAAACGGTTTAGTTTTCATTTAGACTCTCAAGTATGTGCTATGGTGTTAACTGCTTGCACTTGTACAGCTCCCTCTTTCACAAACTTATTCTTACAAATTCTTAACATCCACCTACTTGGGTTTTTTTTCCCCCATTCCTTCCTGATCAGCCTAGGTTTTTGGAAGGAATTACGTTTTCCAGATCTTTCCCCTGCACATACCAACCAATTCAGCTACCTCACTTAAGACTTGATTAAGGTGCATATCCAGAGAGCATATCTTTTGCACAGGTGAACTAATATAAAATTTCCATAAACTATACCTTTGCTAAATGTTGCCACAAACCTATTAATTTATTTAAGCATTTTTCCAATGTCTCCTGTATAGGTCTAGTGTCTTTCCTTATGCATATTCCTTAATGGTGTGTTTTGCTGGGTTTTTCTGGTTGTGGATTTTTTTTTTCAATTTTGCGGGCCTCTATTTCTCATGTCTGTAGTCATCTTTTACACCCACCTTGCAACTTTCTGCTGTATATCCTCCTCCTTTAAAGTCCCACAAACTGTAGTTTACAACAGGACAAATTATTTTAATCTCCAATATCTAAATTTTCTTCAGTATCTGGTCTGTGAAAGAAAAGTCCTTTTCATGTAAAAAATTTGAAGAAAAGCTCTGTATAGATACTAGTGTTGCTCTGAGCCTTTTTTACTTTCTCCTTGAGAGCTACAAGTTCCTCAAGGCAAAACTTCCTCTAGCACATTGCCTTTATTATTTTTTTTTTCCTTCTTCCCAGTGGTACATGATCCCCAAATGGATCTTGCTTGTCACAGTGAAATTCTAACATGTTCAGTGCTCCTCAGCACCTCTCTGGTTTGCTCGGTGTCATTCCTGTTGGGTGTACTAAACTGGAAACTGTCTCACTTAAGTGAGTTCTTTTTCTTGAATTTCCTTACCAGAACAGTCTCCCTGCCTTTTTTCCCGTGTGTTTTTATTTTGCCTGGTGCCAGTCAGTGACTTCATGGCTTCAGTCCTAAATACAGCTTGGTAGGTATTTTCAGGTCTTCTAATGGAAATGTATTTTACAGTGTCTTTAAAAAAAAGTGATGATGAATTTTGAGTGGTCTAATTGAAACCCATTAGCTCCTCCCCTTCAACTTCAATTGTCTGCTGAATCTGTTTCCAAACAAACGTTTTTAAATCTGTGTAATGTCAGTTGGTGATTCATTCCCTTGCAATTGTGGAGACCAGTGACCTTTGGAGAAGTATGTCGCCATCTTTTTTTAAATAATTTCTCCCTTCCACCTGCCATTTTGCTCCTTACTGTTCTGGATCAGCTAAGCTTCCCCGTTCTTCTAGAAGACAGCTTGTGTGTGTGGGATTTTATCCACGAATCCAAAGCCCCTGTCGCTGTATCCAGCAGCTACTTTTGGCCCCAGGTTATCATTTTGTCATCCAGTTTGCTTTAATCTTATAATACTGAGGGTCAATGTATGGTTCATAATGTGGTGGTCCAGGAAGCAAATTCAAGAACCTACACCAACCACTGGCAGCACACAATCCTGTACAGCTGACAAGCACGGGTCTGTGTGGGTGGTACAGGGAGCTGACTCCCAAATGCCGTAAATCTGACTATTAGCAGTCTATTAACTCATTAAGAAATGATTGTGACTATTTATAACACTAAAGCTAATTTTGTTTACCTAAGTGCTAATAATTATCCTCCTACCCAAACCAGAAATGTGTATGGTCAGCCTCTACGCTTCCCCCCAAAGTTTCAAGTGTTGCTTTAATACAGAAAGGCCAAAACCCACTAATTTGTCAATTTTCACTTTGTTTTTTGCATACAACTGAATTATCTCACAGACTGAAACCAGTAATGGTTCATGGATGCCCTTTAAGTTTTGCACTTGAATCTGAAGTGCTTACGAATGCTTCATTTTCTCAGGATCTAAGTCACCAGTTTCAGTTTTTAGCTATTTGCTAAATACTCAAAATGAATGTTCTCTAAGGTTTTCTGCTAAATAGCTGAGGTTAGAGGTTAATATGAAGCTGCCTACTTGAACTTCTGGAAAGGGCTGACAAAAATGAACAGGGACTTGTGGGCAATAATTTATAAGGGAAAATGAATTCCTTGTTGGGTAAATATTGAGGATTACATTATGTAAGTTAGCCTTGGACGACAGTATCCTTGAAAAAGATAAATATGTAATGCCCTGAAAAGAGCAAAAGCAGACTTGCAGAGTAAATTAAATGCAATCTGCTGGTGAGAAACGCTGTATTACAGTTCACTGCCTGCCTTATTAAAACAAGCACTTTTTTAAGGTTAAAAAAAAAAAGGCACTTTAGTAAATACAATCTCAGACTTATAACTGATATTATTCAGCCAACAACTGTATTATATTTTATGTTGAAAATCTACACTAATATATTTTTGAATGCTAGAATATGCAATCTTCTGTTACTATTTATAAAGAAATAAAAATATGGAGAACTGACTCCATAAGAAGACTTGGATGATCAGTGAAATCTCCTTTTACATTTTAAATATTAAAATAAAATCTAGCTTTCCACAATAACCGCGTCCTGGCCACGTTACTTCAGAGCACATCTCCAGATCCACGTTTTCCCCTTCAGTTCCCCAGTTAACCAGAGAAACTTCCTAACAACTTAGGTGAAGAGGGAAAGACTTGCTATTGCTGGGGAATGGATAAAGTTCTTATTTCTCACAAAATCAACAGAATTTTGAAAAAGCTTGGTCTTACCAATATTTCACTTTTGTTTTTCCATACTTTATTGTGTTGGAAGACAAACCAGCTATATCTCTCAGTGTAGCAGAACAATCCGAGTAGTCAATAGAGGCAAGAGTTACAGAGAGTGACAGGCAATGCTAACACTGCTGTCTCCAGCAGATCAGGATGGGATAAAGCAGGTTGTTGTTGTGTCTGCCCAGCAGATGTAAAGTCTGTGAATTGAAGGAAATCGTGGAGCTTCTTAGATTACAAGGTACAATTGGTGCCAAATGTGAATGTGGCACTTTTACACTAAATAAACATAACACTGAACAATGAAGTTACAAATTAAAGCTTTACCCAGAGTAGCAAACACAACTGGAAGCACAAGTTTGACTTCTGTTCCTGCTGGTTTGCTGTGCAGGTCACTTCCTATGGTACAGATATGTGATGCTGTGACATCTTCATGAAAGATTTTCAGAATTACAGATTTTTAAAAGTTATTCCTTATTAAAAACATTGTAAAATAAATGACTAAAAATCACTAGCAGTAAAGCTGAGGGTAAAGTTAGCAGGTAGCAAAAAAATGCATCTTCTGAGGAAAATTAATTTTCTCTGAATAGACTGTATGGAGATTTGCTGTGTATATGCACCTTGTTTGTTTTTTTCCTAATAGAAAACATGTGGACTGGCATGAAATAATACCGTGCAGACGCTCTTAAAGAAATTCAAGCTCACCCTGGGCTTTTGCCAAGCTCTCTGAGAAAGGTCAACATACTGAAGTCAAACTGCAGCATTTCACCTGCTTTAGAGGTCAAGGGAAGTGTTGCATAAAATGACAAAACATCTGAGTAAAGATTCTGAAAGCTATTTTCAGCTTTTGATTTCTAGATACTGACTCACCTTTCAAATACTGACTTTTTCTTAATAGTGCTGTTGTGGGGTTTTCGCTGAAGATTTGTAAACATGACTCTTCTGAAGAGAAGTATTTCCTGTGTGCTCACATACCCTTTGCCCAAATATGCCTGTGTGGGGCTAGTGCAAATGAATATAAAAGGCAACAACTTCTCAAAACTCAGAAATAAAAGCAGGCATTTCTCCTTCAGCAGGTCTTTTTCATATTTGCAACTCTAAAGCCCCTCTGAAGACTTCCCAGGAGAAGTTGTTTAAGCACTTTTGTCTACTGAACTGATCTCATAACCAGTAATGTCTTACTAACATAACTTTGAACTTCCTCAGAGTGAGTAACTACAGAGTTGCTGAACGCATTCAGGCAGTTTGAAAGCTTGTGACTTGCACTGTACCTGAAGGCAGTTATTCATGTGAAGTCGGCTTTAAATTGTTATTACTAGTAATGAACTACATTCCAGAATCAGTGTATTTTCAGTGTCTTAACCTTGTATACTTACTGATGTTAAGGGGGAGTCTGTTACATTCCCTACCCTGTTCCTTTTCTCTGCAAGCAATTATGAAGTTTTGAGCGGTGATTATACGGTTTTAGTGTCCCAGTCACTAAATGATTTAGTTCAGTCATCATCTAAATATAGAGCATTTAGTCAGACATAGCAGTTTCTGGCTGCTTGGTGCTTGGAGCCCCTGTTGTCCAGAACCTAAGTATTTATAACTAGGTAAGCTTTCTGTCATCAGAGATCTTCTATTTACAGGGCTTAGCACAGTATGTTACACAGCGGAGCTCGAAATGCCACCCGAGCGCGTCACCGGAGGGCTGCTGAGAGGATCTCTCCGGGAGCTGGGTGCTCCCCCAGATCCGACCTAGCTCGACCCAGCTTGGGAGCTCGGCCCTCCTCCGCTCCCCTTCTCCCTTCGAACAAGCCCGAGCCGCGGCCGGCCTTGCCACCGCTTCTCCCCGCCAGCGGGGGCCGTGCCCCGGGACGCTGCGGCGGGGCCAGCAGCCGCCGGGCCCGCCCCACCGTCCCCCCGCAGCAAGGCTGAGGCTCCCGCAGGCCTCGGGGCGCTCCCGCTTGTCCGAGGCCGAGCATCGCCGCGGCCCAGGGCCGCGCCCCGCCCCGCCCCGCTCCGCTCCGGCCCGGCCGCCTCAGCGATGCCCGCCTCCCCCGAGCTGCGGTGCTGGCGGGCGGTGGGGGGGGAGGGCGGGACGGGAGCGCCCGGCCCAGCAGCCGCGCCGCGCTCTGGGGCCGGGGGCGCCTCACCCACCTCCCACCGCCGCCGCCACGTCGGGCTGCCCCCCTCCAACAACATGGCGCCCGCGCCGCCGGGGCCGCTGCTGTCACGTGGCCGCCGTCACGTGTCCGGCGGGACCGGAAGCGGCGCGGCCGGGCCTCCCCCTGCGCCGGCTGCCGGGCCGGCCCCGCGCGGGGCAGCGGCGGCCATGGGCTGGGTGCGGGCGGCCGGGCAGCGGCTGCGGCAGCGGGCGCGGAGCGCCGAGGTGTTGCGGCAGATCTGCCGGCAGTACCCGCTCTTCTGCTGCCTCCTCCTGGGGCTGGGCGCCGCTACCCTCCTCCTTAACCGGTAACCGGGCCCGGGAGGGCTGGCGCGGCGCGGGGGGGCCGGGCCCGGCCCAGGGTGGCAGTGGCACCTTGTCATGCAGTAAGCTTTCCTTCCTATTTATTTATAAGGTATCTTCACGTTTTAATGATCTTCTGGTCGTTTGTGGCTGGTGTCGTCACCTTCTACTGTTCACTGGGACCGGACTCCCTCTTGCCCAATATTCTTTTTACAGTAAAATATAAACCCAAGGTAAATATATATGTTAACATTCTTGTGCTTTCTTGAAACTTGGTAAGAATTTATAGTGGGCAACAATTCTTGTGTAATTCTAGCTGCTTTCAGAAATACTACACATCAGTGCAGCTCATATCCGCTAACTGATAGATGTTTTGTAGCAAACATACAGTGATTAAGACTTTAGATTCTTCATACACTTCTGCATAGTCCTATCAAATTTATGTATGGCTGTAAAGCCACTTCTTGGGAGTGTTCACAGATATTATTTTCAGCTTCACTAATCTCACTTTTTGCATTTGAGTAACAAGTAGTTGAGAAATTATGTAGTTGTGTTCCCTTTTATTGAGGCTTTTTCTTTTCTAAGGGTGCTCTTCCTTTGGCAAGCCAGTGCCAAGTCTTTTTTGCTGATTGTAGTCAAACTTCTTGAAGTGGTACAGCATTTCAAAGAAAAAAAACATTCCCAAAGGAGATTACTTTTTTCTAACTTAAAATTGTTTAATGTAGAATTTCATAGGGCTAAAAATGTTAAAGTTACAATAGTTTGAGGCTATGAGTAAGGGAAGTTTTTTAGAGAAACTAGCTGGTCTGTTATTAGACCAGCTGATCTATGGGGAGGTGACTGGAGATGTGAAAGGTTATCTGTCTCCTCAAACTTTGTTTTAGTGGAAGCGATTTTTCTGTTTGGTTTGGTTGTTTCTCATACTATGCCTTGTTATCTTGTTTTCCTGCTGGGAGAACAACTGCTGTTCAGTTCTCTGTAACTGTATACTCTAAAAGGACATTCATGAATGTATCAGTATATTAAGAGAGTCATAATTTTGAAGAAGGTAAACTTGTCTAAATATCTCTTCTTAGCAATTAGAATTGCCGGAGCTGTTTCCCCATGGTCACAGTTGTGCTGTATGTGGAAAGGTCAAGTGCAAGAGGCACAGGTAAATTAAATACGTGGTGGTACTGGTAAGCTTAGTATTTCTTACATTTTGCACATAGCAGTAAGGAACTTTCAGTTAAACATCATTACATCAACTTTTCTGTGCTCTTCCACAGACCTACTTTGCTTCTGGAAAACTATCAGCCCTGGCTGGATCTGAAAGTGCCTTCCAAGGTTGATGCATCGCTCTCAGAGGTAATTGCTGCTTCATTTCTTCAGTACCTTGAATTTTAGCAAGTTTTTATTACATATCTCTTAGACCTATTACTTCTGGTTCAGTAGATAGTTCAGATGTACTTGCCAGGTGTGTTTCTATAAAAGTCAAATCAAAAGGATATATGCCAGGAGCAGAAAGGCGAGATGGCCTACTTGTTAACACAGATGTGACTGTTCCTGTAGGAGTGTGCCTAGAACATAGAAGAAACATCTGTGGGATGTTTCTAAATTGGGAAATATGTAGGAAAAAACAATTATAATTGAACATGTCCGATTCTTGAAAAGTTAAGGATTTCAGCCTGGTTTGTTTGTTGAAGAGGTTAAGAGATGATTTGCTCCAGCTACCAAATTTCTGCAATGAAGATGATAATGTGATAGTAGCTATTTAAAATCAGACAAAGCTGTAACAAAATCTGTCTAAAAAAGAAATTAGTAGATTTACTCAAAGAAGAATAGCATAAATACCTGGTTTTTAATAAGACTGTGAATCAGGAATTTTGTTCTTTTGTCTTTAAAAAGAGCAATTTTTTTTTTCTTTGGGTTTGGATTTTTTTTTCCTTGATTGGTAATTGGTGAAATATATTGGCAGCTAAATAGATACTCTTTTGTCCTTTTCTAAAGCTAGAAAATTATGCAAGCACATATGTAACTTAATTTCCATTTATTTAGAATTCCAACTTTGGAGAAATGAGAAAATTCTTGCATGTCAGCTCTCTCAATTAACAACATAGTTTATGAAGTCAAAGCTGTGTCTCTTTGTGGTATAAGCTAACACTTAGCTATGCGTAATGGTGTTCCAGTCATGGCCTACAGCAGAAGTAGCAAAAGAATGAAAACCTAAAGGGGAGAGATGGACAGTTGAGGAATGTTTTTTTAAAAAACCACAGATAACAACTTGTTGACTTCCTTTGGTTTAATGAGTGACTTCCTCTGCAATTTCAGAAGCAAACATTTATTGTTTCAAAATTATTTAAGCTATTAATGTTTTTAAATAAGTTTGGGCTCAAATGTATTAAAATAACAATATTGCTGAATATCATTTCAATAGGCTTAATTTTTTAAACCTTGTTTTAATAATAGAATACAAAGCAAACACTTCTATGCATGTAATATCTTTAGAATTTTGGGTAGCAAGTAGCTGTGAAGTTTACCGAAGGATTTGGTAAATGCTAAAGAACTGGAAATTTTCCTGTGCAGCCATAATGGGAATTTAATGCTGAAAAAGTTCTTTGTAGTATGTTATTCATAGGAGATATGAGTAGATACCATAGTTACCTTCTAAGACTGATCTTTAAAATGTGTTGCTACACATAGGCATTTTGTACTAGGTTGCTGTTGCTGTAGTTCTGCTTTTACCAAAGTGGTGCGGGCTTGTCTTTGCTGTTTGTTTTTACTTCAGTGGCATGTCCCTGGCCCTGCTTTGTTTAGCAGTGTAGACATGGCTTTTGTATATCTATGCCGTGTTTCTCATTCCTTTCTTTTGGTGCTTAACTAGAGGGAAGTGCCAGACCTGAGTTCTGTGCCTTCCTGGGGCAGTGAACCAGAGTAATCATCTTTGACGGACCCAAACCAGCAGTCTGTCAGGGCCACCATTTTCACCTGTGTAGGATATTATTTGCAATGAGAAATCTCATTGCATTGTTCCCCATTGCAATTCTTCTATACTGGTTAAAAGGGTAGCAGGGATTCTGCCCACACTGTATTCCCCTTGACCATCTGCTCTGGGGATGCAGCATGTAATGCGTGCCTGGAATTGGATAGCCTTCTTCAGGTTGGAAGGAGAGACTGCTCTTATTTTCTTTTGTGGGTTAGTCATACATTAGAAGGAAGCTGATACGGTGAGAACTGAATTAAGATTAATGAGATTCTAAAGGAGTGCAGACTGCAGCCTGCTTCTGAAAAGCAGATTCTTCAAATACTTGGAATAATTTTGGGATTTTTTTAATTCTGGATTAGTTTTTCTAGTTCTTCTTTGCAGGTTGAAAAATTTTGGCAATGTTCTTATTTCCAAATGTTTCTAATTTGAATCAGTTGTATAGTATTTAAGCTTGTGTTTTCAAGTGCTTACAGAATAATTTAATACACCCTTGAATCAGAAGAAATACAAGTTTTTCTCACAAGTATGGACTTTTCTCTCTCGGATAGTGATGACAGTTTGTCTCAGTTCACAAATTCTTAATCTTTTGCAGCCTTCTTTTGGTTATCTAGCTGCTGTATGTGGTTTAGAACAATAAGAAAAACCTGTGTTTGGACTTTCCTCCCCCCTTCATTTATGTTTATTATTATAGTTGAACTCTAAACTGCCTCAACCACGCATCTATCAATATTTGATAGTTTGGGCTGTATCCTGTGCAAAAATAGTGCAGTGACCTAAGTATAACTTTGTTTCCAGTTTTCAAGCCGTTGTGCTTTGTTAGTTTCCCTAATGTTTTCTTTCTTTTTTGAATTAGGATGTGATATCTGTTGGTCAGTTTTATGTTATATATAATTTCAGGTGTTACAGATTGTATAAAGGAGAATTTAATTCTATTATTCAGTTAATGAACTCAGCTTTTTCCCCGACAGTCTCATTTTTGCTATGTGAGGGATGGTTGCAAGTCATATCTGCGAAAAGCTGCTCAGCTACTCTTGATCAGCATCATGAAAGAAATGCCTTGGTGGATCAAGATGCTGTCTGTTAATCTCACACTTTTTTTCTTCTTAAATTCTCAGGTTCTTGACTTGATTATGGGACCAAAATTTTATCTCTTCTTTTTTTTCTTTCTTTTCTAAAAGTAAGAAATGAACAAATGCATGCCAAGAAATCAGTTACTGTCTGAACACGCTCTTTGCCAGTGTTGAACTCTTGTTAGGAGCTCAGTGGCCTGCGTGCTTTCTTAATGGGAATTGCTTGTTCTAACCTCAGGAAGTGGTCTCAGCTATCTAGTTGTACCATCTTTTAAGGCTTTTAAAATTGTCTTTTTGGCTTACTTATCAAGTCCTTGCTCCTTTCCAATCTAATCTGACCGGGTAGTTCTGGCCTGCTACTGAATCATTCATCACTCAGCTCTACAGTTCTCCTCCTGACAACTGGGGTCTGTTCTGTGGCAGTCCACAGAAAGCTTGTCTCAGCAGCAAAGACTGACTAGCTTGCAGCATTGCAGTGCATACTAGAAAATAACTTCTCTTTGTTTTTTCTTCAGCTGCTGCTTTTATTGCTACCTGCTGCATTTGGTTTTACACTTGTAATCTCTTTCCAATTCAAAACTGCTCACACATAGTAGAACCAGTCATTTTGCAAAATGCTTGAAAAATGGGTAGGGTTTAAATGAAGTGACTCATCATTTGTATTTAAAACTGGTGAATAATACTTTACAGACAAGGAAATTGCTTATCATTAGCTGTCATTCTTTGAGATGTCCTATCTACTCTGTTGGCATGTGTGCGTAGTGTGAGCAATAGAGCTTGAATAATATTGTTGGTGTTGCTAGAATGGAAGTGTGCACACATTTCCTGCTTTCCTAATGCTTTATGAAAGTGCAGTGGATGATGTGACAGGTTTTTTTCTGACTTAGAGAATCATACTGATACAGTCTGGAAGGCTCACAGGGTTCATGGGAAAACTGTATGGACCGTATGCTTTGAACTCTAGTTACTGGCAGTCAATCGCTTGTTATTCCTTGAGTGCTTGTATTTTGCAGTGTGGATGATTTCCCACTGTAGCTCTCCTGTAGCTTCAGTACAGCACCTTGGTGCAATGGAGCATCATACATAACTGCTTCTGTCATGCCATGTCTTTAGTAAATGTGCAAATAGTAACTGCCTTCTGTGTGTCCAGGATCAAGGCATTTTTTTATTAAGGCCGTATAGGTAGCTTGAGTTCTAGTAGAACGTGTCTTGACCTCCAATATCAGGACCAGTGATATGTTGACTTCAAGTGCGTTTTGAGTTAGTTGTCTTGTCTGTGTGTATGCTGCCTCCGAGTCTTTGGCTAGTGGGATTATCTTTATGGCATTGTCCTGTGGAAGCATTACCATAAACCCCTTACGGTGTGACTATGGAAGCAGGAGATAACAAGAGAAACACTGGCAACTCTGCAAAATGGTTCAACTGGAAGTCAGTTACTATAAACAGGGGATGAATCTCAAGGAGACCTTATGCAAAGTGGGACGGGTCGTCAGGTCTTGCATCTTTCCTGCTTTCCTTGTGGATTAAATAACCACAGGAAGGTGTTTCTCAGAACCATGCGTATTTGGCTTAGCTAGCAGTAAGAATGAGATCTCACACTGTGGGAAACAATTCTTGTGGTGACTTTAGAATCCTCTGGACTGTAGGCGAAGAGAGTGCCAACAAGTTATGTTAGCATTTGATGAACTGAAATTGCAGTGACACATGCACTGAAAGCCTGATGGACAGGCTTTCAATTCCAGAGTAGTAGTCATGGCTAAAGAAAGCTCTTTCAAGAGGAGTGCATTGTACTCCCTTTGAGTACGCTGTCTTGTGCTTGAAGACTGTCCAAGTGCACTTTCCACTCCAAGTGGAAGATGGTCTGCTGTCGTTGCTCTTGCTGGGGAGACACATAGCAAAAGTGGAGAAGGAAAGAACAGAAAGATATCCTTTAATGGATAGATGCAGAGTATGAATTTTTCTGCAGGCCTTTGCCTATGAAAGGCACTTTTTTCAAAGAGTCTGCTGTTTGAGCCCTGAAAGAGTTGTGTTAGAAACTCTGCATAAACAAAAATAATGTTGCAGTACATATGAGACTGAGATTTCTGTGGAGTAAATTGGTGTTTTATATACTGGTAGTGCTATGGAAGGCAGCAGGGAAATTGTTTTGAGTAGTCTAATCTATTGCTCTTAAGGCCAATGGTCTGTGTTTGCAGACTGGAGCTGGATGTGATCTCCCTCCTGTTGTCTGAAGGTCAACTTCCGAAGAAGATTCTCTGGGATTTCTTGATCTCTTCTGAGCTGGGAAGTAAAGCATCTGTTGTCATCTTCCCCCACCCTTCCACCCTACTTCTAATGGAAATATGAGCATTTTGGAGGGGCAGATGACATTTATCTTACCCATCCATCATCAACATGTGATCATATTACAGTTTCAAGATCTATTGCTGCTACAACATGTAGGGGTAGGAGAAAAGACGTTGATGACTTTAGGTGTCTGTGTTGTGGACCATACAAAGTTATCTCAAACTGGAAAACATCCTGTCAGAGAGAGGGTGAAGGAACAAAATTTATCCTTCACCCTTAAAAACAAAGGGAGGAAAATCACTGAAATGGAACCATTGCAAAAGAGAGAGTATCTTACCAAATTTGAGTAGGCGATATTCTTAGTAGTGAAGACAGAAAAAGAGTATTCATCAGCTGCTCATCTGAAGAATTAAGAGGAATTAAAAAGGCTGTGGTGTGCATTTTACTGAGTGTGCTTTTATAATCATGAGTAGAGCAGAGGCATGTAGTGCCCTAAAGATAGTATAAATTTAGTAATCTTAAAGTCTTGTAGTGCATACAGTGTGAATGAGTGCAGCAGCAAGTCTTTAAGAAGAGTAATACTTATTCTTCTGAATGACACTTGTACATCAGCTGTTACATTCAGCTTTCCTTTCAAACAGATTTTACTTTGAACACAGTGGCTTCTTTTGGAAAACCTTTCCTTTTATAGAATATGGCGCAGCAGCCTCAAGTAGCAACACACATATTCTGTTCTACTACCCTGATCAGTGTTGATGCTGCCGGGGACAAAGTGATCTCTAAAGCAATGATTCAAAGGGATAGGTTGTAACAGGAGAAGGTAGTACAGAGTATATCTTGGGGTTATAGTGAAGAAGGAGAAATCTCAAGAAAACTTCATCCTTCCTTCTCCTTCCTTATGCTTGGGTTTTTTTTGGTTTTTTTTTCCTTGGCACTGTCTGATGTTTCCCCTTCCCTTCAGAAGTTTTATTTTTGATAATCATGGTGCAAGGACTTAGCAGTACTTTTGTGCAGGTGTAAGGAGAGGTGTCAGCTGCAGTCTGGCTAGCAGTACACCTTGCATACATGGTGGTGGCAGCCCGTTGATTGCACAGGGAGTGTCACCTTCTCTGCCTCCCTTTCTTCAGTGACATTGAAAGCCAAGCTGAACCAGGTCGTGCCTGTGACATGGCTGCAACAGCACTTGTTCTTCCTGATTAGCCCGGGTTTTCTGACATGGAAAAGGCAACCACAGGCTTGATCTGGGAGGAGCAGGTTTGATGGAAAGGATGGAAAAGATTCTCCTACAGAGATCCATATGGGTGGGATATACAGGGGTCAGGAGCAGGAGGGAAGTGACCGTAAGGATACATGTAGGACAAGGACTTTGGGAAGGGCCCTGGTTGAGACTTCAGGAGATGGCTGGACCATTAAGGCAAGCTTTGTTGAAAGCTGTGGTGCAGGATGTGGAGAAAGGAGAATGGCTTTCCTAAGAGTTGCTTTTTAGGATTCTTCTTTTGCTTTCTTTGTGTGTGGTGAGTATACAGGATTGACTGTCCCACTTAGAGGGTGGTGGAGAGCTGGAAAAGGTGGAGGTTTGGGTGAAAAAGAATGGAGATGTCTGTAAGTACAGGATGGGTAGCTGTGCCTGTGGGACACTCCGCGCTATATCAGAAAAGAGCGGGGACTGATCTGAAAAACTAGGGAAGGGCTGTTTGAGATAAGATTACATTTTTCATAGCACTTGCCTAACAGAGTGGCCAGGGCACTGTGCTTCATGTTGTCAGTAGTACTAGTGGCAGCTGTTTTATGTTGGTATTTGGTGAAACCATGACTTTGCTGTTTGCCCAAAGTACTGATTATTATGCAAAATGATTGATCTCACAATAGGATTGCAACATACACATTTGTATGTTAAAATTTTATGATGTATGAATTATGTTCTATGAGTTCTGGAAAGTTTTTGTGGTTTTAACTCATCTAACAAGGATTTACAATAAACTTTTATTTTAAACTGTTTATTTTGTAATGTGGTTGTCTTTGTTCTGCACAGGTGCTTGAGTTGGTGCTGGAAAACTTTATTTATCCATGGTACAGGTATGAGCTTTACCCAAAAGTTACTATTTTTGAATATCATAAATATTTGTCAAACTGTTTAAGAAACAGTCAACTGAAAATAAACATTTTTGTTTCTTTAGTAAAATATAAAACATACTTCTAAGTGCTACAGTTCCATAATTTTATTGTCTCTTAGCAGAGTAGAACAGATCTTTTAATAATTTAGGCATGATAGAGGTGGTTCTGAAATTTGTATTTCATCCTAAAAGCACTTTTAGGTTATTCATTTTTATATGCTTATTTTCTAATAATTCTTACTTGGAAGTACATATGGCTTGATTAAAACCTCTGTAAAAAACTCAAAAACCCCAGAAATTTATTTTCAGATTAGAAGCATACTGATCTTTCATATTACATAAAAAAAATAAAATAACTTTAGAGGTTTTTAAAAACAAATTCCACTTTTAATTAATATAGAAAAGGTATTTTGAATACATGTTGTGGCCACCTTCTTGCAGAACATCTGGTGACTTGCTGAGTTTTAAGGCTGAGTGGTTGTGCTGAGCTGAATAGAGTACAATAGTGTATAGACTATGACTAATTGTTTTTTCTGTTTTTTTGCCTTGTATCTTTATATATATTAATTAGTCCTTCAGAGTACTTTAATGCCAGCATTATCAGTTAAAAATACTTTAAATATCTTCTTAATGTGTTAAAACAACATTTTGCCTTAATTCTGAATTTGACTTTTTCATTGTATGGCTATGTTTAGTTTTTTGCTAAAATAAATGTATACTTTTTTTTTTATTTTACTCTGGTTTTTGTTCTGAGTCTCAGGGATCTAAAGTTTTTTGGGCAGACTTCTTTGCCTGATTGGTTTTTAGTTGAGACTGATACCTGCATGTCTCACATCTATCTGATGAATACGCTGAAGTGCAAAACTTAACTGCTTATGCAAACAGCAGAGGGAGCTTTAGCACCATGTATTGTGAATAATCAAGTTGGAAAACTCAAGGTTTTTAACTTTCAAATACAGAAAACTAGAGCATGGAGTTGTTTGATAAAGTAACAAATGTAAGGGAACCATCTTATGTATTTCATAATATGAAATTAGGATTATTTGGCTGGTGGAAGGTGTCTTCAATGTCTTTGTTTTGGACTGACAGGGAAACTTGGATTTCACTTACTACTTACATCCCTGATACCCAAGACAGTGGAAGTCTCGAATACATTGTATGGTGAGGATTGTAATATGCATAGTCAGAAGTGCAGTGCAAAATATACTTGGTATGGAGTCAGCCGGCCTCTGGTGACTTGCCCTTTGGTGAGCTGTGTAGACATTCCTGCACTGTCTTTAGTTTTACATGGCTGCACCTCTGGATTTTGAACTAGGTCCGTAAATTCACACCATGCAGATCAGAGCTAATAAGCTTTCCATGAACCTGAAGTACTGGGAGTTCAGTGACCTGTAGTGCAGTGATAGCTGAGTAATTCTGCATGGAACAACTTGGTCCTGAAAGGCTTGTTCGTTTCAGCTTAACAGTGGTAATGTTAGATCTGGTGTCACTCCCTCTAGACATTCAGGTGTTTCTGTGCTTTCTTGTATTTCCAGCAACAGTTGTGCAGGGAGGCCTGAACTGTGTGTCTGTGTGCAGCTGTCTGTCTTGTAGAGCATGTTAGTTCTGACTTTTCCTACTTAGGTGTACCCACACTGTTTGCATAGCTCAGCTCACTCTGGAGAAAGGACTCTTGCATTCATGAAATGCTTTTTCTGAGCTAACAAACTTCACTGTCTCTGGATAATTCTTCAGAGCCAAATCAGAAGCCTTTGCATCCAGACTACACTTACTTAGCAGCGTGGGTAACCGCCAGCAGGCAATTCAGACTTGCCAGACTAGATTGGTAAAACAGTTTGCTGCTTTCCCTTGCAGAAAAGCGTGCGCATAATTCCTTCCTGCCCCTCTTTCAAGTGAACGGAGTTTGTGCAGAAGTGTTACTCTTTTGGTCTTCTTTTTTCCTTTTTTTTTTTTTTTTTCCCCCCTTTTTGTGCCCTGCCAGCTGATACTCTTTTGCAGCACCTTGCACGCTCTGGACATTAAAGAGGTAACATGATGTATCCCACTCGGAAGCCTGGGAAATGTAACACTTACCAGAAATGTATGTTGCAAGATAAAATAATAGATTTATTGCTCAGGAAATAAAGTGCTATAAGCAGGGAAGAGTTGTGCTTGATGTTTGTTTCATTAATAAACTGTGTAAGAATTTGTAATATTTTATTAGCATGTTAAAATTTAGAGGCAAACATCCCTAAATTTGGATCAGTTTAGGGGAACGAAGATTAGTACTTAAAAATACAGTGAACTCTACTGAAATAGGTAGTTCTACCTATGTGCACTTTTTGTTTGGTATTTTTCAGAGTATTTATACTGGTTATATTTAAATATTTGTGTGTTAAGAATTTTTTCAATTATGTGAGAAGAATAGAGCAGAGTTGTAAGTAATCCAAGTTTGTAGAGCTACAAAACACCGGTCTGAGTCTATTGCTTATGCTTTGTGCTGTACAATAAAACTATATATCTTGCTTATACCAATCTCACTTTAAATAGAAGAGTTTAAAGTTTGAATGAGTCAGTCTGTGCTTACTGATTTTTTTTTTTTTTTTTTTTTTTTTTGGTCATTGATGCTACTGCAACTCCAGTTCTCTCAGATTAGATTAGAATCCAGTAATTACCATATTTTTGTAATGCATTACTGTGAAAACA
The DNA here is from genome assembly GCF_031877795.1 of Strix aluco. Taxonomy (NCBI): domain Eukaryota; kingdom Metazoa; phylum Chordata; class Aves; order Strigiformes; family Strigidae; genus Strix; species Strix aluco. The sequence continues at coordinate 92,877,453 of NC_133933.1, forward strand.
TTTTTCTTTGATAGTGACTAAAACTAGTGTTTTCACATATGGAGCTGCTTCTATTTTGAATGCAAGTAATGCAAGAAAAATTCAGGATTTTTGAGTTAGAAACCATAGCTTTACAGTTTTATCAGCTTGCAACTTATTTTCTTCATCTTTTTGATAGGAGTTGGCCAAATTTCGTAAGAGTAATTGACACAAAGAGGGAAAAAAACAGTTTGGTATTTGTATATGGTTTTCATTTATCAGTAGATCCCATAAGACTTTGCACGCAACAGCAATTTGGGTGTATCTCTTTTGAGACACTGGACTCAGTAACTGTTTACAATTAACAGACTGAGCCTTTTTCTCTTAGCAAATCTCTCCATTACACTGACAGTTGTGGTTTTAAGTTTTTCCTCAAATTCTGGGAAAATGCAGCCAATTTTTAAAATGTTTCCGAGCGAGTTATTTGGACCTTCCACTGTGTCACTAGAGTTTTGAGATTTTGCAGGTTTTTGATGTTTTTTTCACCGGTCTTGAGTCTGCTGGTGATTAATAGAATGTCTCTGCAAACCTACGGCGCATTGTGAAAGTACGTGGCATAAAGTCATGTCCAAGTAGAATTAGCCAAGATACTGGTTATCCAAGTGTCAATAAAATAACAACTTCTTGGTCCAAATTACTTCATGTATCTTGTTGGCTGTCAAATACTGGTAATACAGTCATACAGTTTGTTTGCTAATCCCTTGGCTTCCTTTGACAGTGTGGGTATTTGCTAACCATATTGCTTCCAAAATGTCAGCTGCTGATCTTAAAACAAACCAAACCTTCCCCTACAGTATTCTTATCTGCATATGATTAACTGTTGGAGGATGGTTGTATTCCTTATGCCAGGCTGCTTGCTTTGAGGTGCTTTTTCATACAATTGGTTGCATACTTCAACTGTTACTTCACCAGTATCTGTACCTAGCAGTTCAACATGTGTTTGAATGCTATATAACCCAGGCTAACATTGCTTTAAAAAATCGGATGCAGAATAATGTAAAATGATGTTACAGGCATAAAATTTTTATTTTTCAAATGTACTGATTTTTTTAATGCAAATAATATTTGCATTTACTACGTATGCAGACTCATTTATTACCGAAAACTGTGATGGCTTTTACATATGGTCATTAGCTAAAGCAGGAGGTAACTTTCTTTGCTGTGTCATTACTTAGTTATTATAATGCAGTTTTACCTGTATCTTTAGTCATACTGTAATGACCATATATGCTTAAATGCTGGTAGATTTTTATTCTTTCTGTTGCATTTTGTGGAATGCTGTTATCATGGTCTCTTTTCTGCTCAGTTGCTGTTTCTGCATCTAAGACTGTGTATTTCCCATTTTCATTCAGTTTCCTGAGACATGGAGTTAGGCATTTTTCTTCCTGAATAAACTTTAAGTATTTTAACCATGATTTTTCAGTGAACATATTTTATTGCAGCAGATGGAAACTGGCAAGCCACATAAAAAGTTTAGATGATATTTTGACATAGTGAGTTGGGAATCTGTTTAAATTCTTCTTTATTTCTTTGTTTCCAAGCAGAAACCATGTTAAATAATTTCAGTTCTGTTCCATGTAGCTATAGATTGAGGTTGTTCTTTTGTTTTCTTTGTAATTGATGGTTTCACATTTCATGCTACATCGAAATTAGATCGACTTTTTAAAAAGTAAGTTCTGTCATTTGTCAGTTTCCTGTGCTATGCTTTCTTTTCTAGGAAATGGCAATCTCTGTTTAGACCACAAATAGGCCCAATTTTGTATTTAAAAGAGAATATTATTGTATGAAATGGCATCTAAGTATCAGAACTTGTTGAAAAAATACCGATTAAAGTTTTCTATTGGAAGAGGCTGAACTGAAATACAAGGGGTGTACCTATTCCATTAAAAGGTAGATGAGAAACTACCAAGTTGATAATAAAACTTAAACAAAAGAAGTTAACAAAGCCAGATTTGTAATAAACCAGAAGAAAATTACTTGAAATCTTGGAGTATAGAAGGTCTTGTAGTATGCAATATGAAAAATCCAATTTTGACTTGCTTAACTGGGGTATGTGCTTGCAGTACTCTTGTTCCAAAGGCTTTGCCGATATTAATTCAGTTTTATTTCATGCCACTGAACTAGGAAGCAGTCACATATGTGGAAACTTAAGTTAGATTTTGCTTGGCCAAAATCATATAGACAGTATATTAGAGCAGGAATTGCTATATAATTCTAATTTACTGACATATTTATTAAGCCATTGCTGAGTACACAAACATAGTGGGAATGCTGTGTATTTTACTCACCTAGAAGACTGCTTACTCTCTGCCCACACTTGGTAGCTTTCATTTCAGTTAATACCAGTTGAAGTGTCACTGATGAATGTTCTTATTCCAGCATTTAGTAGTGCCATATGTGTTGTGGTTGGATTAATATAAATGCATTTTACTCTGTTTTCTTGCATGACATTCTTTACAACACTACAGAAATATTACTGATGATGAATCCTCAGTGGATGAACTGAGAGGCACTCTGCGGTTTTTTGCATCTGTATTAGTTCGGAGAATTCACAAGGTAAGGTGACTTAAAGGTATTAACATTGGTTTTCCATCAGAAGTAACTGATCTCCATCTGTAGCAAGTTCTTTAATTTTTTTAAAAATGGTGATTCCAAAGTCAGTCTTACAGAGAGTTTAGGCAGTTTCTATCGAAGTTTCTTCTTTGAATTATCCGTTTCCTCCTTCTGGAGCTCATCCTATTCCTGGTTATAAACCATCTTTGATGGTTCATCATTGGAAGTGTTCAACATCAGGTGGGATATGTCTTTGAGCAACCTGATCTAGTGAAAGATGTCCCTGCCCACAGCAGGGGGTTGGACTTAAGCGGTCTTTGAAGGTCCCTTGCAATCCAAACCACTCTATTATTCTTGCAAACGGATATATTTTTTACACTAGTGCAAGGCATTATTAAAACCTTGGGATGATCTTCTAGCTGTCTTTTAGTGACTTAATCCAAGTGGAAACAATTTTCAGAATTACTGAAAAAGAACTAATAGAAAATGGTGAGCAGCGTACCTGTCTCTTAGCTTCTGCTTGCTTGACTTCTTTAAATGCAGGCAAGGTCCTTAACAGTTGTCTATAAAGAATGGACTGTCGTTAAGTGAATATCTTACTATAAGAGCTAAACCAGGTATGGTTCTTATATTAATGTAGTTCTTAAGAAACGTTCTGAAGACTAACGATTCAAAATTTTTATTTGCTGTGTTTAATATATTAGCACATGTACTCTCTTTTCTGGTAAAGTGCTTCAAGCTTCTTCTACAGGAACTGCTTCTAACGTCCTGGCTGTTTTAAGCAGGAAGAGTTGCTAACTCAGTTTCCAAATTTATTCAGTTCTGGCCCCCCTTTTGGAGCAACTACCATAACTGTGTGTCTCTTTTCCTCTCCTTAGTAACAGCAATATTTCCTGAACTAGAAGTTGTACATGTACTCTGTCATGACTGATTAACAGCCTGATTTTGTCCTTGTTATATATCAAATCCAGATGACTTTCTTGTTTATTCTAACTCAAGCATGTTGCTTTTTAAAGTGAACATAGGGGAAGATTAGGAAATGTCTGTGTAGTGCAGACATTATATGGAGGTGTGAAAGTAGAGTAAATCTTTCAAAGTGCGAATCTAGAGCAAGATCTCAAAATTTAATTTGGAGTTGTAATACGTGCAGGTGTTAGTTAGCTGCATTGTTCACAGATCCGTTGTTGATTCAGAAAACGATGTCTTCTCTGTTGATCATGTAATAAGGTATTGACTGTTTTATCTCAGATCAGCTATAGCATCTTTAAGTAGAGTGTTAATTTGCCATGTCTGCCTTTGACACTAATGAAGTAAATGTAGTATCTTCAATTCTGTGTATCTGGGTAGACAATATGTGCAACAAAAACTCAAGACATTTACAAGTATTAAGCACTGTCAGAGGAACTACAAAATAAAGGTTATCCCAGAAATGCATTTCTCTTTACAAATGTTTAGATTTATTTGTATCCATCCTACAGAATAATATAATTTATTTTGTCTCTGTGTGAAGTGGTACAGGTATCTCAAGCAAAAAGGTACTCATAGTAACTTTGTGTTTTGGAACAAAGTTGAAACTTGGTATGTTCAGCCATGCATGGGAGCATGGTGTTTCATGCTATGCTATATTTTTCAGCTCATACTTTTTTTTTCTGCTGAACAAGTGTTTCTGTGTGTGCACACACCTACATACAGATTCAGACAGCCTCAGTAGCTGTGATGCGTATACTACTGAAAACGTGCGCAGAAATCAGAGTTGATATGCAAGTTGCAAATAAAATACCAACTTTTTGTCATTTTAAGACTCCTTGTTTAAAGCTTCAGTAGTTAGCTGAAAAGGGTTATGACAGAATGTTTTATAACCTTTATAACCTCATTTGAGGAGAAATTAATCACCGATTGCAAAATAAAATAGTCTTATACCTTTGCCAAACAGCTGTACTTCGATTTGGATTTATTATTAAACACTTGAAAGCAATAGTTCTAGCTAATAGAGATAAAATTTTTAAATTCAGGAACTACTATGTGTAAGAAAACAGACTGTTTTTTTCCTTTTTTTAGGTTATATCTTTATAATTTTAAGTCTTAATTCAAAAGTGGACAATCCTTTGGCAAAAAAGTATAAATTGCTTCAGTGAAACGAATTCCTTTGTTTTCTGTTTAAGGCTGCCTAAGTGGATTTTTTGAGGCATGGTTCTTGAACAAAGCACTTCAGGCCAGTCAGCTCTTAGTATATGCTGAAATACTTCTCTCTCTTTATTTTTAAATCTGGATTTTCCTTGTTGTGGCCATTTCTGGGCTAGTTATGGGTTTTGAAGAGAAAGTGAAGGGTTTCCCTGTCTATGGCTTGGTGTAGGTAGCCCTGCATCTCATTGAAATTTTTGTTAAAAGTTAATAGTGTCTACTACAGTGTTGATAAGAATTTGCATGCTGTGCTATTTGACTAAACCTCTCCAGGAATAAACACTCCCCTATCCCTATGTTCTGTAGGAAACTCTTGATTTATTGAAATTACTGTTGAAATGTGAGTCACAAAGGTTTTCCTACTTTCTTGCTTGTAAATAGGAGTTGACCTTAATTTAATTAGTTACTGTTAGGCAGTTCTAGTAAACTGTATTAGCTTGTCTGGGCTGGCCAGGTCAGGTCATAGCTGTGCACCTCAAATATTACAGGGGACTGTGCAGGAATGCATGCTTTTCTCTTTGTATGAATGAATCAAAAAACAACTTTTCTCTCGGCTCTGGTGGTCTTTGCAATTACACTGTCTCTTTCCTTGTCTGGCAAGAAGCACTTTTATGCTTCTGTTTCACTACTTAAGGTCTTTATTTGACTTAGTATGGAGGAGGGACAAACTCCATTAGGAAAGAACCTTGTTCAGAAATCTTAAGTTTTGAACATTTGCAACTATGCTTTTTCTTCTCTGAGATGACTTTTGCTCTTGCTTAAAGTAAAGGCCTTCCAAAGTGTAAACCTGTTTCTAGATAAGTTTCTGTGGAAAGTGCTGCAACTGGTAAAGAAGAATCCCTTGAAACTGTACAGGCTGGGGACTGACTGTCTGTGGAGGCTCTGCTGCAAAGGACCTAGCCCTGTGGTAGACAGTAAGCTGAATATGAGCCAGCCGTGTGCGTTGGCAGCAAAGAAGGCCAACAGCACCCTGAGCTGTATTAACAGGAGCAGAGCCAATCGATTGAGGAAAGTGATTATCTGCCTTTACTTGGTGCTCTTTAGATGACATTAGGGTACTGCATCCAGTTTTGGGCTCTCCATTACAAAAGAGACATTGATAGAGTAGAGCCAGTTCAACCAAGGGGCCACCAAGATGGTTGGGACCAGAGCATTTGACCTGTGAGGCCATGACTGTCAGTGGTATTCAACAGATGGATACAGCCCTGAGCACCCTAAGCTCAGCCTGCTTTGTGCAGTAGGTGGAGTTAAGACATCCTGAGGGCCATTTGTGCCTGAATTGTTCTGTAATTCTCCTTTCGTTTTCATAACCATCAAGGAGGGTGTAAATGCAAGACTCTAATACAATCTTTGATTAAATCATAAGTGCTTTTTGTTTGGCTTATGCGCAGGATCCCATGATAACTGTTGTTGACACTAATGGTCATCTTGACTCAGTAACTCAAATTTTCTTTTGGTTCTGCCATCACCTGAGCCGTGACTTTTTTTTCTGCATATACATAGAGGGGGTTTCACTTTGCTTTTCGTCCTTGTGGACATGATTGCTGAGGGTTAAGGTATGCAAGTACTAGAAGCAGAGCACAGTTAACTTGCAAATCTTCACGTAGAACTAGGCTTCATATACCATGACTTGGAAATCAAGCTGTGTTACTGTAATTATTGCAATGGAAGAATCATAATCGAAACAAGTTGACAACAAATGTGTTAACAGTATTGTTTATGGCATTTAGTTCTACACGATGTTATATGCTTTGCCCAGAAGAATGAGCATACTGTCGGTTCATCTGGAGAATTCATGGGTTGTTTCTTAAGGGTTCATTTTGTGGTTAGAATGGGGACATACAAGCACATTAATATGTTTAATAGTTGTCTGTAATAAATTTGAGGAAAAAAACTAGAACAATTTTATTTTAAAACTATTCTTTAGGTGGATATTCCAACTGTTGTAACAAAGAAAATGCTCAAGGCAGCAATGAAGCACATTGAAGTGATAGCCAAGGCCAGGCAGAGAGGTAATGTAAAGATTTAATATGTTGTCCGTTTCAAAGGGTAAGTATAAATGTTTCTTTATGCATGCTTGTTATTATATTTGCTCAGTCTTTTCATCCTCACTGCCTTCTCTTAAAAAAAAAAAAGTGATCCTTTTGCATTTTTCTTTTGGAGGTTGCAAAGACAAATAGGCAAAAAGTTACAGTACAAATAATCTCTGAGTTTTGATTTTCATTTCCCCACATTGAAAATACTAAATTACTTTGGCAGTATGGTAAACAGGAATGTGTTTTTTGTCTATTCAGGGCAAAAAAGATCACTTAGCAATGCTTCTTGAAGTTTTTCCTCTGTATTCCAGATGAGCAGTTATAAATGAAAGGATTTGCATGTCCGTGCACTGTACTGTAACTGTAACTCTTATAGCTAGAATGATTTCACATCTGCATGCTAACATGAGCAGTTAGTGGAGTTGTTCAATATGTTGAAAAGTTAGGTTTATGTTTATAAGCCATGGAGAGACTTTGAGCAGTAGCATATTTAATTATTATCCAAATGAAAATATCTTCACAAGCCTAATGTAAAAATTATATTAAAACTGCACATTGAAGGAGTATTTGGAAAATAGAACACTTGTTGTTGGAAAAGAATTTTTTTTTCACTGGCTGTGTTCCACAATATCTACAAAATGTGGTTTCATTCAGCTTTTAAGCATAGACATTTACTTTCACTGGAGTCATGAACTTTCCTCCCTTCCCTCAAAACATCTGCTTGGTATCTAGAAATACATGCCATTGGTCCTCTGAGTAGCGAGTATGAGTAACACGAATAATGAGATATAGTGTGAACACATTAGATGTTTTTCATGGCACAACAACAGTTTCAAGATACTAGATTATCTTGTGCTGTTTATGCCAAATTTCGTATTTCCTTTAATTTCTACTAAGGAGTTAGAAACACTTTTCTTTAACAGCAGAGAACTGGATTTTAAATGTATGACATTGAAAACATAGCCCTTTTCTTCAGTGTTTCAAAGGAAAAGACTTGTTTGCTGAGGGTAGATATGTGAAGTAGGAGCTGAAAATGACTTAGAGGCACTTTCTGGTAAATGTTGCTGAACCAGGCACCTGTAATACATGATTCAGAGGCAGCTTTCAGGCCTTGCTTTGGTTGCTGGTTGAGCCTAGTCTTTTCTGTGTGTTTAGTTTCTATATCCTTTTTCAAATGATTGCTTTAGGGAGCATTTCCTTTTTTCCTTCTCTTCTTACCCTTATGTCTCTTAGTAATTCCTCACTATTTGCACAGACACCTCCGTGATTCGTGTCCTTGCCAGAGAGCACATTCCTCCTCTCTGCTTTTAGTGACACCAGCTAGGCAGATTTATCAGACAGTATACATTCCTGCATTCCCCATATCATCTGATACCACTTCTGGTTCTTGATTGTGAAGGACAAGTTAGCAGGCTTCTGTACTAAATTCAATATGCTGGAAACAAGCTTTAACCTTCTAGATAACAGGTATGTATTCGGTACCTGACCTGTGCCTGCTGTGGTTCTTGGGATGAGGCTGTGCCAGATTGCTAGTGCAGCTAGGTGTGATTTATTACAGCTCAATTCTTGCCTTTGAAGTGACTTGAATGAATATAACATTGTTTATTCTAACTAATATGTATGGTTTTTAATCTGATAAAGCAGGTATTCTTTCAGCTTTATACAGGTGCTTATAAGAGGCAGCACTCTAACAGATCCCCATGCTGGTTTTGGTTTGATTTACGCTGTTTAAAATATGTGTTCCTTCATGTTTGTTTCTAAATGTTCTAAGCCTGAAACAGTTATAACAGGATTGAATAAAAGTTTGAGTTGATTTCAATTGTGTTGTAGGCAGGTCAGTAGGTAGAAGCCTGATAAATGGGAGACTGTGAAGGAGACTGTGAAAAAAAGAAGTAGAGGCAGGAGGCTGTGAAGGAGATTTGGGGAAAAAAACAAGTAGAGGCAGACTTTGGGCAATGCAGTTTTTTAGACGAATCAAGATGTTGAGTTCTTCAGTAATTATAAATGAGAAAACATTCTGGAAACCATGCAAACTGCAGTTGTTCAGTGAAGGAATTCTTATTTCAGTGTGAGGTTTTATTTTTACATAGCCAGGCTTCAAAGTCTAAGCCAAGGTTCTTTTGTAAAGTTTCAACAGTGTATCCCTTTGGCAGTCGTATATGTACTGAAAGTATTAACGTTTTAGCTCAAATGACAAGCAATCATCTCTTACTTTACAATAAGAAAAAGCTGAAACAACTCATAATCCTGTTTTTTACTTGCAGTAAAAAATGCAGAATTTTTACAGCAAGCTGCTTTGGAGGAATATGGACCAGAACTCCATGTTGCTTTGAGAAGCCGAAGAGATGAACTTCACTACTTAAGAAAACTTACTGAACTTCTTTTTCCTTATATTTTGCCCCCAAAGTCAACAGAGTGCAGGTATAGAAATTATTTAGAATTGTAGTCTTTAAAGTGTTTGTATACTATATTTGGGGAGTGAAAGAATGAACTCTAAAGCCATCATCCTCATCCCTCCTCCTTATCCCTTTGCTTATGAGTTTTTTGATTGGTCTTAAAAATATTCTAGCACCCTTAAGGTATTACTAAATACTAAAATATTTCCCAGTAAAATATAATGGCATTGGAAACTTCACTTAGAAAATTATGTATTGGTTCTGATTTTTTTTCTTTCCTTTTTTTTTTTTTTCTTTTCAGATCCCTGGCTCTTCTGATAAGAGAGATTCTGCCTGGTTCTGTTTTCCTTCCCTCAATGGATTTCTTAGCTGATCCTGTAAGACTCTGGAGCATTTATCCAGTATTACTGTTTTCCTACTAAGTGTGTTGTGGTAAAGCAAATGATGCACCATGACTTACTTGCTGTACATTTTGACTGGGTAAAAGAAAAAAATCTTGTGGCCAATGTTTTTGTTCATTATAACTGGTTTGAGTGCTTAAGTGACTGAACTGACTAAAATACAGTATTGGCATGATATCTTAAGAATGTAGTTTCAATGAAGGACTACAATTCCTGTCAAATAGGAGAATGCTGTGCTAGTATAAGCACCTTCAAGTTGCTATAACTACATTTAAACAAGGGCTCCTTTACTTGAACTCTAGCTGTGTGTATCTTTGTAGCAGTGTAAGTAAATCAGCCTTTTCTGCAGCTGGATTGAAACAAATTCTTTTGTCCTTAATTCTGCAAACAAGAGGGCATTTATTTCTAAAGATGTAACACTGCCATCTTTGATTTTATTTATGCATGTATTTTAGTAGGCAAAATTGCAATATTTATGAAGGTATCACCTAGCCACAAGCAGAAAGTACTGTAGCTGTGGAAGTATTAGTAGTTCATTAGATCTGCACTAACAGTAAAAACACCTTGTACAACTTCCCTGTCCTGGGTAAAGAATGTTTATGTGCAGATCTCTTCAGAAATCCCCTGACTTGTAAATACTTGAAGAGAGTGTTGAAGATTAATTCTCAAACATGTGTTGCCAGGCTTTGTTGCTTTTAAAGTAGTACTATATTCACAGGTTTAAACTTTGGCATAACATAGTGAAATGATTTTCATGTAATTTGTTGAGCTTCTTTAGTAGTACTTTTGTATTGTGTTTTTCTACAGGACACTGTCAACCATTTGCTGCTGATCTTCATTGATGATAGTCCAGTGAGTACTGACAAGTTGGAAACAGTAGTGATTTGTTCACGCATTAAGGAAGCTTCCTTACCCAGTTGTCTCATGTTATTTTTTTTCTACAGCCTGAGAAAGCAACTGAACCTACTTCTTCATTGGTTCCATTCCTTCAGAAATTTGCAGAACCAAGAAATAAAAAACCATCTGTAAGCAAAGGCAACATTCCTGTTTTAAATAAGTGTTTTACTTTACCTGCTGTTTTTGTTCTACAACTCCTTGCATTATTTATGTACTCATTGAAAGTTTGGCTGACTGCATTTTTAACCTACTAAGGTCCTGAAACTGGAGCTAAAGGAGATCAGAGATCAGCAAGACCTTTTATTTCGGTTTATGAACTTCCTGAAACAGGAAGGGGCAGTCCATGTGCTGCAGTTCTGCCTGACTGTAGGTAAGATTGCATACGTGTGCTGAGGTGTATTTGATGATCTTTAAAAGCTTTAAGCATTTGCATGTTGAAGTGAATATTCAGTCTCAGAACTAGGCAGCATTGTTAAACAAAGAGATTACCTTTCAGGATCTGTGTTCACTTACTTTAGTATGAACTGATTCTTGAATGCTAATCTTGGCAACCTTAATGTTGGCGTGGACTGTAGGTCTTAATTGTATTTCTGTTTCTTGATAAAGGTTGGACATCTTAAAATAGAATATTCTTGTAAGAAAACGTTCTGGCCACTGATACAAAGTACAGCTGCCTTTTTTTAATATGTGGTTACTAAAGTATTACTAAAATGAGCTGTTCATCATGAAAAGCTTCTCATGTTCTTTTTAGCTTTAAAATTCTGATTTCTCCAAAGAACAGAAACATAACAGGAATGTTAAAGATGATGAAACCTTCTGTTCAGTAACCTGAACCTTGGTTATGAAGTGTGCATTTGGGTTTGCCATTACACAAGTGTTGTGTTGAAAAGCCTTGTAATTTCGAACAATAAGGTCTTCTGTGAAGTTCCTGTAAGTTAGAGTTGTTTATTTCAAGTTTTTTGGTCAACTAGTAGTTAATTGTTGGCCTTCCAAAACTTTTTGTTTTTTGTTTCTAGTAAACCAGTATTTCCATGTTGCATAGGAAATAATGCGTGTGTCTTCATATCCCAAGCCCGTACATACATTGGGAAGACGTGAACTTACATTAGACAGACTTTATCTCATAAAATACCACAGAAATCATTGATCATTACATAAGAGAAATAATCTCTGCGCATGCAGCTTCTTACGTGCTCATAATACTTCCAAACATGTTGGCTTTTTGTCAGAAAAACTCCTGACCAAAAAACTAACAAAGCAATTACCTTTTCAGTGCTGGTGATGCCTGTGGGGGGCGTTCTAAGCTGACCTTTCTAGAGCTCTCTAGAGCTGCTTCCTCTAGCAGAAAGGTTTATTCAAACTGGCTATTGCCCATGATCAGTCTTTTTTTTTCTGGGCATTTTTTTCTCAGCATTCTCTTCCTTCTGAACTTCTCTTGCATTCTCATAGGTGGCAAATCTATATATTAGCTCATAAAACAAAGAATGAGATTTAGGTCTCTGAAGTTATGCTGTCCCAAACTGTCTACTGTAGGTGGTTCTTCACTTGATAAAAATATTTTAGATAAGAAGCACTTACTGAGAAAGATAATCCAAAAAAAAACCAACCCAGAAGGGGCTTGGTATACTTCTTCTCTGAAGAAGTTTGTTTCTGTCTATTAATTGAAAAATGAATCAAACATTACTTTATTTCCTCTTCTTTCTGGCCAGTAGTCATGCTATTAACAGAATGGGCCTGTAAATCAAGTAGGATTGCACAATAATTGTTCTGAATAGAATTTTTATTTTGTCAATGGAAGCTCATTCTGAAGTTAGTCTGATATTAAAGATATTATTGAAAATACTGTGGTTGGGCCTTAGGAATGAAATAGCAGCAGAATAGGCAGATGACTGGTATAAAGGGCTGTTGGGGCTCTGTGTGTGGTTTGCGTGAACTGGAAATCATGCTAAAAGAAAACTACAGTTTACAATGAGGTAATTTAGAAAGAAAAAAAAATAATTCTTCTGATTCATTCTGCTGCCAGGAACAACTTCATGGATTTATTCTTACTGTGCTAAGGAATCATTAGTTTTAATTGCAATACATTTTTAGTAATAATTTTATGACCAAATTGAATTATAGTTAATAAGAAGTCAACTACCTTATTACCTGAGATTTTTAGATGTCTCCTGTTTCTATTAAAGTTTTACAAATTACTATATCTTCTGGAAAATGAGTTGATGTTACAGGTTGCTTCAAGATGCTGTTTGTTTGCCAAGTTGATCAAAAAATGCATTTTCTTTCCCTCACATCTCAGAGGAATTCAATGACCGAATTTTGCGACCAGAACTAACAGATACTGAAAAGATGTCTCTTCATGAGGAAGTACAGAAAATTTACAAAACTTATTGTTTGGATGAAAGCATTGACAAAATTAGATTTGACCCTTTTATTGTGGAAGAGATTCAAAGAAGTAAGTTTGAATTTGAAAGGAATAATTTATACTGGAATTTAAACAGTGTTCTGTAATAAAGTGAAGACTAGTTCCTCTAAATATGATCAATCTTTTATTAGTTTTACAAATTGTTACATCCTTGCTATATTGTGCGTAAGCCTTGTTTTGTCAGTTTATTTTTTGTCAGACTTTTAGTAGCTTGCAAAGCAATCACAAACGCAGACCAGAAAACCCCAAACTTTATATGCCCATATACATTTATATTTATAATTTTTTTTGTAGTTGCTGAAGGCCCATATATGGATGTTGTGAAACTTCAAACTATGAGGTGTCTTTTTGAAGCTTATGAGCATGTACTTTCTCTACTTGAGAATGTTTTTACTCCTATGTTCTGTCATAGTGATGAGGTAAGTGTCAAAGATTTGAAGAGGTCTTAAAGCAAGATTGCATTGTTTTAGGATACACTATTTACAACAGTCATGTGCGTGTTTTCCACTTTAGTTAGCATGCTAGAGCTGGGACCAATCTCAGTAAGAAAAATTGAATTTATTCTAGTTCAACACAACATCAACAGAATAAAAAAAGCCCTCTCCATTTTTTGGTGTAACAGTTTGTGTATATCACTCTTATTACAAAATCCTCTCCACCCCTTCTTTTATGATTGCAAATTTGGTGCAAAAGTAATCTGCGTGATAGACATAGAACATTATTAAGAATCTTTTTATTTACTTCTAAAATATAATGGTGCTTAAAGAAATTTACAAAGGTTGTATTTAGGTACCTTCACCATTTTGCATTCCAGCAGCTAAGTCAGGTGTCTGTTTTCAGGAAGGTCATTCAAAGCAATTTACTAGGCATTTAAGATTGTTTTATGATTGGGTTCTAAAGGCCAGTTTAAAAAAAAAAAAAATCCCCACACTGGGCTGACAGCTACATAAAGCCTTTTAATAGGAAACACTTTAAATGCAGGGGTGAGTCTGAATTCTTGTCGCTTTTGGAGTTTATGTATGTAAAACAGGTTGCAAGTTAAGCTTCTCGCATTTATTTGAGGCAGAGTACATTGACTTGTCCTGGGAATGGGTACTTACCTTACTTGGTGTTATTCCTAATGAAGTGTATTTCTCAAAAATGGTATTGATGGTCATCTTTCCCATAATAGCTGTAACACTTCAAATACTGGAGTTTTTAACAAGGAAGACACATGTATTTTGGTGCTTAATTCTAGTTTTATTTCTGTTTTGGTTTTTTAATCCCAAGGCTATGTAAAGTAAAATAAGTAGTCCTGGGAGTGTGTATTGCAAATTTGGTCTGTCCTTTTCCAGATGAATATTCTAGCTGCTAGATTATGGTTAGCTTGCCTTTTATTTCTGTTCTTGTTTCCTGAATTCTGCAATGTCGTTGCATAGTAGTCCTTACCTCAGTTACTCTGTTGTAGTCTTTGATACCTTATTTGTCTGTTGTAGTACTTCAGACACCTTTTAAGAGGAGCAGAGTCACCAACACGCAATTCAAAGTTTAACAGGTAGGTGTGGTAGAATCTTTAAGTGGTTTTCTTTGTTTTATAGCTAAAAGTGTCAAAAAGTAAACCATAGGAATTTTGCTACTGCCTGATACTAATTTGGCTAAATTTTTAGCTCTGTTTTTTTTTTTAATGGACAAATTACATACTAAAGGAGCAAGCAATGTTATACAAGATGTGTCTTTACTTTGAAGTCTTTTACATTAAAGAATTTAAAATGTGATTTAGACCTCAACATTTGAGAAGGGGAAAGGGAAAAATAAATATACAGTGAGAATAACATAATGTGGAAACAAAGTGGTGATTTAATTGACTGTATATATATAATACATTTTGTTGGTGTAAAGCTGGGGAGTCTTAGATTTAGGGTCTTACAGGGGTAGGTACAGTGTACCCTGCATCTAACCAACCGGGTCATGCAATGGGAATCTCCTCTTGTATCAAGGAGGATTTGCCATTTCTCCTAGGTCAAATGTGTTTTTCTGTCCCCCAGCTCTCCCCATTCATTGCAGAAATGTAGCATCAGAAGCCTTGTTTCTGGGTTTGGGCTATATATTTACAGACCACCTTCAGGCTGCTTAGGGCGTACGGAGAAGGAGAAGAGCATCTCCTGTCTTATGGATGGGTGATCTTTTGTTGTGGGGTTGGGCTGAGGAAGCTTGAGGTCTCATCATTTCTTGTCTTTCATTTTATGCTGGTTGGCTTAGCCATACACTAGCCCAACTGAATTGCTCTTGTGGTAAGGAAAATTTCAGTGAGACAGTCTTTAATTGAGATAGGCTTTCTTTCTTGGTATGAAATAAGATCCAAAATGCTAGTGTCTATCATCATCATCTTTGATTACTCTTACAGAGGAGTAGCACCAATTATTTTTCTTCTGCTTTCATTAGAGATATATCTAACAGCAGCCCTTTTGATTTGCAGCCTACTGTGAGGTGTATTATCATGAGATCCCTTTCTGCCCTGCTAATGTTCCTCGAAAACTACATGATTGTTCTCTTTAATATATCTTCACTGGTGATGCCTATTATGTAGACTTTATAGTTCTGGTAGATCCAGGACTCAAGCTTTGGTGTAGTGCTTTCTCAGATTGGTGCTGACAAACTTCTGTTTCTTAGCAAAAAGGCATAGAAGGCAGCTAAACCAAACTGCCTTTCTCCCCTATGTGATATTCCACTAGGAACAGTGACCTTAAAACAGCCTCCAGCTTCTGTCCAAGATGGCTACAGGGTTTTATCCAGACCTTTAAATCTACCATCTAGTATCTTTCCCAAAATTATTCATGTCAATGGTTGAAAGTATCCTGTCATACACTTCTTAAATCTATATGAAAACATTTAGATCACCTCCTTGATGCTTTGCTTTCCAAAACAGAAAGGTTGAAATTACAGTCAGTCTCTGCCTGGAGTTTTTGAAATACATCTCTGGCTACAAAATAAGCAAATTTTGTTTGGGGACTGTTACAACATATTCCCCTGGAGTTCAAACAGCATCCATAGCATTACAGAAAATGTATCTGGTTTACATTTCAGAACAATTTGAATGCCCTGAGTATATACTGGTTTATGATACAAGATACATTGTGTTCCTGAAGTGGTGCCTCGGTGATTATTTCCATGAAACAGAGGTCCTATCTGCAAGCAGTTTGCTTGTTGCTTTGGAGTTTCCCTCTGCAGAATCTGGTGCAGACAGTCACTGCCGAGGGAAAAAAAAAAAAGCTTACTGATGAAATTGCTCCAGATATTATCCATGTGCACATACCTTATCCTGCCTTCTCTTCCCTACTGTAGTATTAGTTCCAGTTGAGAAATTACATGCAAATATATATTGAGAGAAATTACATGCAAAGAGATGAGTTTTGTTTTCCATATCTTCGATGCTTTGCTAGGGGTACTGTGTGTGTATTCCATAGATACTACTGGTTAAAAGGTCAGATCAAGTAGTAGATATGAAATCCCAGTGGAATGTACATGTGGGTAATGTGTTGAAAGATTTCACTTATTGTAAGATGAGAAAATTATAGAGTGGTTTCCAGAAAATACAAGTGGGAAAGTAGGAAGAAGTGACTGTCAGTGTGTAATTTCTGGTTTGAATCACTTCTTTGAAGTATACAAAATAATCAAAGCTTTTTGTGTACAGATAGGACAAATAATGTGCTATGAAAACTGCTAAGGTAATAGATAAAAAGTCCCAAGTGTTTCTGGAGTGTAAAGAAGTCACATTGAGGATATTCTGATAACTTCATATAACTAGCTGTGATTGTCAGCAGTTTAACTCAACTGATAGTTTCCACCTGATGTTTAATGTGTGTGGTCAATGAAAACTGATGTTTTAAGTTCCAATTCTGGCAACTTAATTTTGGATGTGTGGAAGAGAGGACAAGAATTCCCTTTCCTTCTCTCATATTTATGTATTTGTAATACATTACTACATTACTTAAAGGTATTCTGTGTTGAAGTCTAAAAAAAAGCCATTATGTGATACAAACTCCCAGATTTCTGGATAGTTTTATATCTGCCTTGATCTTCTACATACCATGACCACATACAGAAGATGGCACATCCTGATTTCTCATCATTGGGGTAGCAATAAAATGAAAACATTTTTCAAGTAAAGAATCAAGTAGAAAATATATCAACAATTTTGGGGAGTGGTTAGGAGTAGAACCCACAGAATTAAGTCTGTAAACGGTTGTGTGCAATGTGATTGTTTGTCACCATCAGTTCCAACTTGGTAGGATATGTTTCCAGTTTCACAGTTCACATGACTAAAGATGGTATAAGATGTCTTAGAATCAGTTCCTCTTGTAAAATGAAATCCAAAATTTGAATATTTTAATCCTGTATCAGTTTGTCCAGAATTCAGTAGCTCCAGTAAATTAAAATAATGTGTGCAGTGACTGTGTTTATGGTTAATCCGTTTAAACATCTCTGTTGGAATTACCAAGTTGATGGCTGAGGCATTGGTTCCATGTACCAGGTTATGTAGAATATCAAAAATACATGACAGTTCTCAAAATCTGTGAAATAATAATTAATAGTGGTTTTTACAATCTCTAATATGGGGTGGTAGGGGAGTGGTGTTATTGGATAAAATAAATCCACAGCCTTTTCTTTGTATTAGCCAAATTAACTAGATTCCTACATGACCTCTGAACATAGGTTATAGAAAAAGTTAGCTGCCTGTTTGGCATTACAGGTAACTTTAAGAATGAAAGTTATTCTCTAAATTGGTAGCCACTTATGCTGAATGTCTATGAAGACTTGAAAGTTTCAATAACTGAGGCTTTAAATTCAAATGCCAAGACTGTGTTAATGAAATGTGTGGGTACTGTTCACATTTCACTTCCTTAGGATTTTAGGTCAGGAACTCCTAATGCTACCACATCTTTCATTAATCTGTAGTGATGGTCAAAGCCTATTCAGTTTTGTTGAGATAGCTCTGTCAAATTAGTTTGGGTGGTTTTTTTTTTTTCTTTTAACATTATTTTCTCCTGGGCTCTGAGGTAATTTATGTGCCTGTTGTTGCAGAAGTAGCCTGAGTTTGGATGACTTCCGGTAAGTCCGTCTTAACACTCAATAAATGTCGTGTGTTAGTTACACTGCATCTATCCCAACTGCATCACACAGCCTTTATAACAGCAATTAACTGTCTGTTTTATTTGTAAAAATGTGAATGTCTTCTCTGGACTAAACTGCATTTCTCCCCACAATAACCTTTACTTCCCATGTCATCTTCAGAAGTATTTAGAAATTGCTTAATTACTAATTTCGTAAGTTTGAAATATATTAATATATTTTTGCTGTTAAAGATTTGTCTGTTATTGGTTTTGAAATACATTTTCATAACTTGAAGCGTTTTTTTGCCTGTGACTGCTAGCTGCTTACATTTCCTTTACTCCATGTCACATTTCCAGGTCCTGTTTGAGGTTTTATCCACTTAACTGCTTGTTTATCTTGCATAGCTGTGTCCAGGATGATCATTGCCTAACATTGCATGCAAACATAACCATTTTATGAATATTATCAAGCACTCAAAACCAGCAGTTCCCTAAATCAGTTCTCTTTGCAGCTTTTCTTGTGACTGTTATAGATTTGATTACAACATATGCTGTTTTTCATAATTTGTTCTAGGTAGTCTGTGATCACTCATTAATGCCTTAACAGCTGTTCAGTGGTTTTTCTTCTCATTATTCGTGCCTCTTTAAATACATGCTATCCAAACTCAGAAAACAATTTTTTCATCACGGGCTTTTCCTTAGAATTTGTCAGAGCATCAGTATTTCATGTATTACTCATACCATTCTTGAGTCTTGAGGGACCAGTATCAACTTAATTTTACAGGTTAGGAATCAAGGTATACATAGACCCTTTTTATTTTTTATGTGCCAGTTCAGTGTATTAAGTTATAACTTGCTCGAGTGTTGAGCAGTAAGAAGTACTTGAGATATAAGTGCAGTTCATTGATTTTTAAGTGCAGCTCTATGCACTCAGCATTTCTCCTAATTGGGTGTAGGGGTTTTAGCCAAAAGAAAATGGTACTCTGATTTCACATGCATGTAAACATCCAGCTTGTCTGATACATATGACTTGTCTGGTACTTCTTGACCCGCAGAGGTTCACAGCAGCATTCTTCAGCTGCATAGCCCTGTCTGATCACTTGCGAAGGTCTGTTCAGTGCACTGCAATGAGGCAGGGATCCTGCAGGAAAATTATTTTGCAACCACCCACGATTAAAGAATGCCACAGTGCACCGTGGCACTAATGTAATCTTTGATCTGCAGTTCCCAGCTTTAGAATGAACAACAATTGTAACTTTTTAATGTTACATATGTGTGACTTCTGGAGCTTTTTAAAAAAAAAAAAAAAAAAAAGTCTTCCAACCTCTTGTTATCACATCATTCACCAGGCATGCTGGAACCTGTAGACTCCCCGCTCAGGGCCCTGCCAAGAAAGAAACTATAGAATGATGGTCTAATAATGCTGTTACATGGATCAGCACTAGAGGGAGTGGGATACTTTTCCCAGTGAGTTTTGTATATGTATTTGTTGACAGTACCAGAATTGACAAATCTTGAAAGACTTGGTCCCTATTCTAAACTGGCCACCTCCTTTGCGCTTTCTTCCTTCATGTCTTGAACCTGACCATATCCTAGTCCCATCTCTTCGCTTCTACATAGCCTCAAGTTCTTTCTCCTATTTCTACTTAGCAGTGAATCTATTCTAGCTATCAGGTTGAATCCTGGCCCCATACAGCTCAGTACTGCAGTTACAGGCAAAGCTGTATTCTGCATTCAGCTGGAGGATGATCAGTGCAGGAAAGAACTGATCTGAGCCTAGAGTACTCTTATCAAATCTTTGAGTTTGTGCAAAGTAATGTTTTTGCTCAAAATTGTGAGAACTGCACAGCCTTTCACAGGAATGATGAAAACTTCAAGAGTCAAGCCGGAGGTCTGAAGTACTAACCTTCAGGAAAAGCTGTCCAGTTTTGTCTGAATAAAGTTTGTCTTTTGGTAGCCCAGTGTTTAAGCTCTTGAACAACATTCAGGTAGGTCCCCAATGTGAAAAAGTTCAGTTCAGCACAATAACATGTAGAGGAGTTTGTTTAAAAATTGAGTAAAATTGTTCAAACATAGATTTAGACTACAAACAGCCAAGAAACCTTTCTTTGGTTAGCAGAGATAAGTAAGATAGATGGTGCCTGTCTGCTTTGTGGCTGATAATAATATGA
This sequence comes from Strix aluco, assembly GCF_031877795.1. NCBI lineage: Eukaryota > Metazoa > Chordata > Aves > Strigiformes > Strigidae > Strix > Strix aluco. The sequence continues at coordinate 92,897,618 of NC_133933.1, forward strand.
GATAGAAAAAGCAAAAGATTTGGAAAAACGGCGGATCATTTATGCATTTTTAGTCATGTACACAGTTTGGGTAAAATAAACAGGAAGATCATTAGTAACGCATGCACGTTTTGAGTAGGCGGTTGATGATGTCAACGTGGTTTTATGGGTGATGAGGATGCTTTACCTGATGGTCTCTGCTGTTCTGTTGGTACTGCTGTTCAGTAGCTAATAATTTTTTGTTTTAAAGGAAAAACACTTAGGATACTTTCTGGTCCTCTGAAGTACTAATTGTGCTTTTAATCTCAGTAATCTATAAAATTCTTTTGAGTCTTTGATGCTGCAGTTCACTGTACTGATTTTTAACTCACCTATCAACTGTATTTATTAGATCAACATAAGTAACCTCAGGCTGATTCCGTATTCAACAAAAACGTTTTTCTTTCCAGAATTAATAGCATTTCTATATAAGAAATAATCTTTGGTGTCAGGTCTTGTGTAAGGGCATAAGAATGCTATAAAATCTGTTCTGTCATAAGGAGTGCACTTTCTGCCCAATTACCATTCTTTTTCCATACCTTGTTGCTTTTTGGATGCTCTGTCATAAGTGGCAAGGCTTTAAAAGTCTTCATCTTTCAGTCAGGCTCTTCAAGCCAAGATTCTTCAGTTGCATCTGTTTTCTCTCATGCTCAGTCTTGTTCCTTGCACATTCCTTTTGTCTGTCCCTGATGCTTAAAAGTCGAGATCTATCTTGAATCATACGTGCTTGTAAAATTCTGGGATGTTTATATAAAAAAATGCATCTAATTACACCATTTACAGTACTTGGCAAGAGTGGATAAATATTTAAATATGAGTGCATGAAAAAGGACAGAATTAGTGACCTTCTTGGTGTACATGCCTGTAGCAATACCACAGTTTCTGCTGTCAAAACAAAATTGGTTTGCATAGTTAATTGCTTATTTTATGTCCTGCATTACTGGGATACTATTATAAGAGTGTTAATGTTGGCTCCTGGTTAAGCATATGGGAATCCCATATCTCTTAAAAGTGTAATCAAGAAATTTTGCTGATCGATCAGAGAACAAATTTGCCATAAATGAATTTCAATTTAAGTGGATTTAAGTGTATTTAAGTAAATACATTGGCTAGTTGTTTTTCTTATCTGCAAAAGATGTGCAATGGCCTACTGAGCTGCTGGGCAATAATATGCCGTGTGTTGTGAACTCTGGCTTCTGTAATCCTAGGACCACACAGAAGAGAGGAGAATCATTTGGAATCAGCAGAATAGGGAACAAAATAAAAGGTGTATTCAAAAGTTCTGCGATGGAAGGAGCTATGTTGCCTAACTATAACTTAAATGAAGGAGAAGATGACTTTGTGAGTAGAAGCCTTAATTTTGTCTTTAAGTCTTTGTTGTTGTTGTTGTTGAGTTTTTCTGTTTCCTTATTTGAAAATGTTAAGTTTCTGCCTTTTCTGCTGTCTTACTTCACTGCAGGGTTTCCATGTGCTGGCTTCTGATTAAGTTGCCTTGTTTTCCCTGTATTCATTCACAAGCCAAGGCCACATCCCCAGTTAGTGTGCCACTGAGCTTATTGCTTTAGTACGGAGAAATACTAAAAGTAGCAGTGTCGGACATTTTTGTAAGCAATTATTTTTTTCTCTAAAAATTTACCATGCCATTTTATAATTCTGGTACGCATAGGACTGCATGCATGGCTCTTCATCTGAAACTTGCCACAAGACCTTAAAATCACAAAGCAGTGGAGAAATTGCTGTCACGTTGGTCTGTGATGCAACATTTTCTTTAAAGATCATGAGCCAATAGTCCTTTCTCATTTGGGTGTCTCCCTGAACTGATGTTTTTGTTTCATGCTAAATAGCAATGAATAGAGCCAATGGTAGAATTCTTGCATGGGATGTTGGTATCTGAAGCACAGTTGGGGGACAAATGGAAAATTTTAAAAAGGGAAGAGGAGGGAATTGGTCAGAAGCTATTGGCAGTCATGTATTTTTTACAGTGTATCTGCCAATTCAACCTCTTGTACCTGTTCCTAACAAACAAAACATTTAAGCATTTATCACCTTGATAAACTGCTAGCTCATTTTCCACACCCTAAAGATAAAAGTGTAAATATGTTTATATTATTCACCTTGTTCAGAATTATTTTCAGAAGAGGGTGCGAAGGACTCAGCAACTTAGAACTCCAGACAGGGGTTTTTTTTTTTTTTTTCTTTAAGAGGAGAACAAAAGGGAAATCTTCTGTACAGGCCAAATCTTCATGTAAGTCATGCCTTTAAGGGGGCAGAACTGTTGCAATTTATTTATTTGGACAGTTAAGTTCTTGTTTTTGTTACTTCTCTTTGAAGAGAGGTTCCAATGAAAATGGGTTAATTTTGCAGCATTGCTGTTGTAGATTCTGCTGGCCAAAAGGCGTGGAAGTGTAATTCCCCTATAGTAGAGGAATTAGTAGAAGTATAATTGAAGCAGTGGAGCTCAGAGAAGGAACATGGTTTTGTGCCAGAGCACAAGAAGTTATTTGTGGGAAGCTGCTGAATTCAGAGAGACAGACAACAGAGAGTCTAATCCTTACTAAGGAAGGTTTTCAGATGGACAAAATTATTTTAGTTTAGGCAAGAATGGAAAGTTTTTAAGTGCAGTGTTGTCTCATATATCTTCATTAAATGAAGGAAGGATACTACATTTTTACTAAAAGCACCTTAGACAAATTTTGGGGAATAGCTAAGTCCCTTCACTTGCTAAGTGTGGATGGGAAGAAGTGTGAAAACACTAAACTGTAAAACACTAAACTAACTGTAAGGTTACTATGTGTCCGAACAGCTGGACAGAGCTTCACTTCATGAGTGAATACTGAATATACAGAATTCAACACTGATAATGTCACAGTAACTGCAGGCATCACAGGGCTAGAGGAAGAGCTCGCTGGGGCAAATAAAAATGTGATCTGGGAAATGACAGTATGACAGTATAATTGTAAGATGGTGGCAGTGCAATATACAGACTTAGCAACTTTTTGATCAGCTTATATACTGAGGATATGGGAGTTATTTCCTCCTACACAGATCCTAGCTATTTAAGTAGTTGGTGTTAATGTAAGCTTGGTGGATTCAAGGTAAACAGAAAGTAAAGAAGGGCAGTGAAATGGAGTTCTGTGCGTTGTGACAGAAACTGAACTTTTGCTTTTTTTTTTTTTTTGGACAGTCATGTTGGTTGCAGTTAAAACCTTAGATTAAATGGATGTTTCCTATAGAAAATCACATAGAGATAGAAATACGTGTTAGCAGCTTTCTGTGGCTCTGGGCAGCAACTTTGTAAGCTGTTAACATGATAATATTAATTCCATGAAACCACACTCAATCTTTTTCAGCTGAATTTTAAATATAGCAAAAGAGATTCTGCATATTAAAACACAGGCATTGTTCCCAAGGCAGCCAGGTGACCTGTAGACTTGAATTTGTGGCTTTGTTGGATGAAACAAATGGAAAGAGACTGAGGCAACCTGTAACTATTACAGGTCGGTGATCTGTTTAGGAAGAGGATTAAAAACCGCAGAAATTTATGCTTTCTGGCTTACAGTTATTGTAGGTTCTGTGGTTGTCATAGTGGAAAAGCCTCCACATTTACATAGGGTTATTACAAAAAAACAGGCTAGAAGTGAGGTGAGGGATCTGGTGAAAAGAGGTTATGAGCATGTGAAACTTTGCAGATGATCCCATACGACCTCAGAAGGGCCGAGTGAAGAGGTTATGGCCCTTTTGTGAGCAGTTTAGGAAATGACTGTCCCATACCTATTCTAAGCCTTGTGCTAACTTTGTAGTGTATGAAACTAAATAAACAGCAGGAGATGAGAGCTGCAAGCAGTGGTAAATTAAAAAAAGAAGTAATCAGAAAATGTGGACAAGAGTTGAGTTTTGATCAAGTCCATGCCTTAGTACAGAATCAAATAAGCCTGAGTGTTTCTAGAATGGCCTTGCATTTTTGCAAGGAGGTCATAGTGGAGATTGTATATTTAGTGCTAATGCAAATACACACATTTAGTCAGGATAGATTATAAAGTGTTAATTTTGGCAGCCGGTAGCTCAACCCTCACGGGGTGAGGGTGTGAGTGCAAATTGCACCCAGTTCATGCCACCTCATCTGCAGAAACTCAGCCAGCTGGTTTTGCATTGGAATTGCTATCCTGAAACATTGTTCTGCTGTTTCTATGCAGTGGGGACAACTATGTAAAGCCTGTGGAAGGGGGAAAATGAGGGTAAGACCTCATACAGAAGACTTTGTAGATGTAAAGCTACCTGACAACCCTGTTGTTGTGGTTCAGAGAGGATCTGTCCTATTTATTCTGTTCTTCGCTGTAAGTTTGTCCTGCAGTTTGTGAGCCCAACGTTCCAGGCTGAGGTTATTTTTGTTAGTTTTGTGAAAGAGCACAGCCTGTGATTTAGCTCTCAAATCGTGAACCACCTGAGCTGAGTGTAGTCTCTGTGCAGCAGCAACTGAGACTGCTCTTTTGCCTGTCACAGTTTCTCTTTTCGTTGAATAAACTGGGTAAGTGGAAGCAAGAAGGTATTTTGAAGAGATTCAGTCAGTGGATTTACAGAGATCTGTTTTGGAAGGCAGTGGTCCACACTGTAAACAGTTTGAAGATCATTTCAGTGTTACGCAAGGGCAATACAAAACTGGACAGATTGCTCACGTTTGTTGAACCTTTGTTTCAGCTGCAGTTGAATCATGATCATGTGAATATTGTAGCACAGACACAGCCAAAAAGATTTCGGGGATGCTGTATTGCCTTAATCTGTTAATTAGATTATCCCAATACAGGCAAAACTTGTTAAATTACCTAGGCTTGGCCTTTGAGGGGAATTTGGCTTTAAATTATGAAGCTAAGGGAAAAGAACTTGGAAGTGGGATTCGTGCTTTCCAGTTTGCTGTAGTTTCACATGTTGTAAATTCCTATGTTAAAGTCTCCTACTTTAACTTTAAAAAGTGGCAGTACTCTCAAGTCTCTGTGAGACTTACTAAAACAATGTACTTTTGAATTGTCACTTGATTCTAACCTATCTTGACATAATTAATAGTTCTGTAAATTGTGGTGGGAAGAGCGATGTGCTGGCCACTGTTGTGGCAGGCGTGGGCTGGAAGCAGGACGATGGGCTTGGGCATTGCTCCTCGCCAGGCAGTGTGTTGCCACCCTGCAGGGTTGCAGCATTTTAGAAGCCCTTGCAGCACGGCAGCAGACTGAATTAGATTCAAACAATTTCAGTTTTTTAGGGAAATAGGACTATTCTTTTTCACCTGCTTGCCTACACTTGTGAAAAGACAAGAACTTTTTTTCTCCAGCACCTCTTTGGTGAGGGCTAATCTCCCCACAGATTCTCCATTCTGCTTTATTTTTGAGTCCTATTTGAGTCTAAGGCCAGCCCTACCCTTCCTTCTTACAGATGCTGTCTCCTCATTTGTAAAAATAATTTTCTTTGGGTCATTTTTTTATTGCTGAAGATGAGAATTGATATAAGCAGTATTTGGAGAAATAAGTAGCTTTCCACGAGTAGCTGTTGAAACTTGGATTTTTCAGTTTAGATATTTTAAGACGATCTTTCTGTTGTTTATGGTCCTAAAAGATTTGTGACTTCTTTTGTCATTGCCGGGGACTTGAGAACTGGGTGTGCTGTGTGGTACTTGGGTGATTGATCACCTGTGGGCAGCTCAGCATGTCTGTGATGAGCAGCATTGGGAGCATAAAGTGAATGTTGATGTGGTGCTGGGACTGCAGTTCAAGTTCAGAAGGATTTCTTCAGCATTCACATGGCACCGCTTCTAAGGTCTGCTTGCATATGGAAAAATCAGTGTTATGTTTTATGGTGTGGAGTCTGAGTTTATGAACTCCCAGATGCACCCAAGCTGCCCTACACGCAGCCAGGAAGGATTAGGTCCATGCTGCTCTCTGGTGCATCTGTTCCTGGGAGTGCGATGCTGAATCTGGAGCTGATGGGGAATGCAGTAACGCTCAGCATGCCTTTGTTTAAAATAGCTATGGGCTGCGGGAATAATTCAATCCCAGTCGTGGTTGCGTTGCACCTTGCAGAGCAAGTCAGATTCGTGTGTTGACAACATACTCTGTTGCACTTGGCTGTGGGGGTGGGAGACCTGCTAGTTTGGTGCACTTTGTTGGCTTCTGCCTCTTGTGGTGTTTAGATAGCTTCTTGGCCTGACCTAGTAAGCTCAGGTCTTCAATTTGGGTCCTAGTGTGCTAGAAAATGCAGTGCAGCTAAATCTGCTGAACCCAAGATGTTTCCTGTAGTATTCAGTCTGTGTCTAAGGCATTCTGCCAGCTGTCTCCTTTAGTATTTCTATTCCCCCTCCCCCTTTTGTTTTTTCCCTGAACTATCAGATATGGAACTTGGAAGTGCTATAAAAACTTTCAGATATCACTAACAGTTGCTTACTTCAAATTAATTTGCAGTGGATCTAAAAATCAAAATTCATCTACAAGAAAACTCCATTAATGAAATGGGTTTTTTGTTCTTCTATTACTTAGTGACACATGCTTAAAGACTCAATTTATGTTTCATTATCATATGTAAGTTTTGCAAAGGTAGACTGAACCAATTAAAATAGAACTGTAGATCTTGATGTTTGAATCTTTACAGATTGAAGAAGGCGTTATGGTGATGGAAGATGATTCTCCTGAGGAGGCTGTTAGCACCCCAAATACACCCCGCAACCTTGCCGCATGGAAAATTAGCATCCCATATGTAGATTTTTTTGATGATCCCTCCTTGGAAAGAAAAGACAGAAAGGAGAGAATTCCTGTGTTCTGCATTGATGTAGAGAGAAATGATAGAAGGGCAGGTATGCAGTGTTGTGGATAAATAAAGGATCATTTTAAAATGAACTCAAAATATTCTAGCGTGCTGTATTCTGATGCCTGTTGCAGTTTATTTTGCATACGTGTTCTTCTGATTTTGAAATAATGACTTGAAAATTCTGAGGAAATGTGTTTGAGAGCTAAGTGATCACATTTATTATTTGGAAGTTGAGAACTGATCTTCATCACAAATCAGTTCCATTTAGACTTCATGCCAAAGTTTGAGATTTTATCTTTCCAAAAATACTGATCCTGTGATTCATATTAATAAACACGTGGCATATTTTTCTTTCACTCAATCTGAACTTTGGAATAATGAACAATAAATCACTTTATGTAACCTGAAAATACACTTCTTCAGAAATGAAAATGTTTTGCTTATTAGGAGCCATCCTTGTTTGCAGATAGTTTATTAGTATCTAGATAGCAATACATCCATATTGAGTGGGGAAAATAGCATCATCCTGGGGCTACACGGGTTTGTGCTAGTCAACCTAACAGTTCCACAATAAGCAGGAAGTGTTTAAGTTATTTAGTGATATCTTCCAGGAGGAAGAATGATCAGGATGCAAGCTGATGGTGTGGAGGACTGTATTCAACAAGTAGTATTTCTGTAAATCATTTGGTTAAAAGTTTGAAAAGAGATCTAACATGGTTAGCCTTAATAAATTTTGAAGTTATGCAGCATTCCATTGTTTAGATCTTAGGCATCCTCTAAATGAGGTGATAATTTCCTTGCTAGTGCTATATCTGTCTACCAGATATGCATTTTAATTTAACACTTTAATTACCTGGCTGGGATTTTTTTTTTAATGTTACTGCAGTATGGGGGACTAATATCATTGAGGTTTTTCCTATAATTATCTAGCATACATTTGGTGTTGCTTAATTTGTCTCTCAAGTGGCATAAAACTTTTTTTACTATTTTTAACGTTTTTGTTTTGGGTTTTTTCCCCAGTTGGGCACGAACCTGAGCACTGGTCTGTCTACAGGAGGTATCTTGAATTTTATGTGCTTGAGTCGAAGCTAACGGAATTTCATGGTATGTTCTCCATCGTCTGGAATGCCACTTTCCCACTGCTGTGATTATCATTCAGTACTGAGCTGAAATTTAAAATAATTAAACCAATGTTTGCTGCATTACAAGAATAATTTAATCTTCTTGATATCTTAATTAGGTACGTTTCCTGATGCTCAGCTTCCCTCGAAGAGAATTATTGGCCCCAAGAACTATGAGTTCTTAAAATCCAAGAGAGAGGAGTTTCAGGAATATCTGCAGGTATCAAACAAACTTTTGGAGCAAAGAATATTCTAAAAGTAATAATATAAACCTAATAAAAGAGTATTTGCTCTTTTTTTTTTATTTCTAAGTAACGAGTTATAGAAAGGATTCGAGGGGGCAAATAAAACTTGTTAAAGTTTCATGTGACTGAAAATCAACATCTTCTGCAAATGGCACTATCTATGGTAATATAATGCGATTTGAATATCTTTTTGCTATAGAGAAACTGATTTTTTTCTTTCCTTCTGTCACAAAGAAACTTCTGCAACATCCAGAACTAAGTAACAGCCAGCTTTTAGCTGACTTCCTGTCCCCTAATGGAGGAGAGACTCAGTTTCTTGATAAAATGTTGCCTGATGTGAATCTTGGTATGTAATATGCTAGTTGTTTATCTGACAAATAGTAATACTGTAGATACTGTGATTGAATGATAGTAGTAATGAATAGCTAACTCTTGTGTAAGGATATGGATGTGAGAAGTAAGAACTCAGCTCCTTCACAGCCCTTAAAATTATAGCTCAGCAAGCAAGATATGCTGATACTTTTATCGTTGAAGAAAAAAGACATTTTGAGATTATGGGAGAAAGTGTTTAAATGGTTGCTTTTGAATTTTTGTGTCAGCAAGGTGATAAAATTTATCTAACAAATTTTATAGTTCAACAAGACTTACAGTATTGTCACGAATTAAATCTGCACAAGTCAGTCACTGTTTACAGGTGTGATGGTATAAACGATTTCTTAATATAAACTACCTTTGGGTATTAGTTGATTAAAATCTGTTTATTTTAATCTGAAAACTGCAATATTTAATACCTCTAGTATTACCTAGTGTTAAGATCTCTTAACATGAGCTACGTAATAGAATTTGAGGCAGTGGTGTGTGTGATATAGCCAGGCCAAATGGAAATTGAAAAGTTGAGAAATTCTTGATGCCTAATGTAACAGTCGATAATAAATCCAAAAGGTAAACTGCCGTGTGACTTTACACTTGGCTGCAATGTAACTGTCTCGATAGTGGGCCTGAGCTGTTAAGGTCAACATAATGACCATTCTGTCTTCGTGTATTGCAGCACTTGTGGTTCTGGCACCAGCATGGTCCAGGAAAGCCATGTCTGAACTGTGCCACTGCATTCCTGCTTCTCCCAGTCATGGTGTGAACCTGCTGGGGTGGCCGTTCCCTTAGTGTGCTTACCAAATTGCTGAATGAGATTTTGGTGGTCATCCTCCAGTTAAAAGGTTTTTGTTTCAGATCCAACTGTAATTGTTAAAAAAAGCTTGTAATTATGGTGTTTACTGTAATGCATCTCAAGTCTGAGACTGTGCTTCACTTCCACAAACATCATTTTAACAAGTCTTGGCATTTCAGTGAGGCTTTTTGTGGGGATGAGCAATTTTATTATCGTTTGATCATTGTACATACTTTCTGATGTAAGTTCCAAATTTAATGACATATAGATAAGAAAAATATTGCTGTAAACATAGTGCTTAAAATAAAACTAACCCTAGACACTTTAATTTTTCAGCATTCAGAGTTACTGTTCTGTATCCTGATAGCCTTAACAGGACAGCAGAGCTTATTTTTAAGACCACGGCTTTAGCCTGTCCAATTTGTAAAACTTTTCAAGACTGGATACTTCCAGAATCTCTCCAAATTAGCTGATCTCTTCAGGGAAAGAGGAGAAGCTCAGTTTTTGTGATTTCTTTTGTGATAAATATTTATGAAGGATGAAGAACATAAATACAGAAAATTTTGCCAATACTGGTGTCATATACTACTGCTGTTATGGTGCTATAGCTATTTATGTTTGAGCTGCTAGGAAGATTACAAAGGCAAATCTAGAGTACTTTGATTTTTTTTTTTTCTTTTTTTAAAAAAAAAGTGTTCAGATAATCATCTGTATTTTTCATATTTTAAGTATCTTTTCTTGAAGAGTACTAAGCACTAAGTTATAAGCTGGATGTGTGGAAGACTTCATTCTTGTAGCTTTTTGTGCCACATTAAAAAAAATACAGATTTTAAAAACTCTTGTATTTTTAAATTAAGTACTAGACAATGAGTAAATAAAATGTAGCAGAGCAAAATGTCTTTAAGATCAGGCAGTGATGACAAAGTTTTTGTTTGTTTCTAATTATAGGTAAAATTATAAAATCTGTTCCAGGAAAGCTGATGAAAGAGGTAAGTTTTCCAGGTTGCCAACATTTTAACTTCAATAACTAATTCTATGTGCTTACTAACTTATAGGCTAGTCAAAAATTCGGAAACTCATTTTTTTGTTTTTTTTTTTCTGTAATTATGCAAGTGATGGGTCACTCATATCTTATTTCAGAAAGGCCAGCATTTGGAGCCATTCATCATGAATTTCATCAACTCCTGTGAATCTCCCAAGCCTAAACCAAGCAGGCCTGAACTTACCATTTTGAGTCCCACTTCCGAAAACAACAAGAAGGTACAGTAAGTCATCTTTTTTCCCCACTTTACAGGAGTGGGGAAAATTGACCATACTCTGAAAACACAAAGAATAACCAGAAAAAAAACATAAATATAACAACTTACCTATTCTGTGTTGTCTTTTCACAGAAGAGAGAATAGTAGTGCAGAGAGCTTTGTGGTCTTCTGTCTTGTAAATATCTTTGAATGATTTTTGAGGGTTTTGTTTTGTTTTGTTTAATTCTTACTGTGTTTGGAGATGAGGATACACAGTAGAGAGCCTGGGAAGTACAGAGAGAAGAAGAAGGAAAGCAAAGGTATAAAATGGGGAATGTTTTTGTGCCATAAGGGAGTTTCCTTTTCGAAGTGAAGAGCTTGAGTGTTCGATGAAAGTGTGACTTGTCAAAGTGCTACAAGCCGAAATCGTCGAGGTGCTGATACCTGTTTATCTGCCTTTAAAATGTTAATATACAGTTCATTGATGTCTGGCGTACATAATAGGTTGACTGCATAACTTATGTATAGTTTCTAATATTGCCACAGTTAAAGTGCAGCACTTCCAATTTTAACCTTTTACTTGACTGTAGGAAAAGATAGTTACTTTCTTAATCTTCCTATATTTGTGGCTAGAGCATGATAAAACTTACTTGAAAGACTTCTGTTAGCTTCAGGGGCTTTAAAAAGGTGCTGGTCTTTATATTTCTGTGTTAGACTGCTTTAAAGTGTTACTGTATTTGTGGAATTTACAGACGAATACTGTTTCTGGACTAGGATTTCAGAGACCCAAGCTCAGTGTTACAGAGTTGATGTTATTTGACACAAAATATTTAATGTGCATACGCTTTGCCGTGTGAGATGTTCTAAAAGAAAACTCAGTGCTATATGTTTTTCTGCTATCTTGTTTGCTTTGGGAAGAGGAGTTGAAACTGGACTACGTATGAAACTGGACTATGTGGGTGTCAGTCTCTTTTCCCAAGTAAGGAGTGATGGGACAAGAGGAGATGGCCTCAGGTTGCTCCAGGGGAGGTTTAGATTGGATATCAGGAAAAGTTTCTTCACTGAAAGGGTAGTCAGGTACTGGAACAGCCTGCCCAGGGAAGTGGTGGAGTCAGCATCCCTGGAGGTGTTTAAAAGTCATATAGATGCAGCACTTAGGGACATGGTTTAGTGGTGGACTTGACAGTGTTAGGTTAACGGTTGGACTCTTAAAGGACTTTTTCAACCTAAATGATTCTATGATTCTCTGTAAGCCAGGACAGTTAATTTTGCAAAGTGATAAATTGGAGATGTATAATAGTCTGAAGAATAATGCATAGCAGGAGAGGGCAGGGGACAAAGACTGGGGTGTTTTTTCCTCTCTCTTCTAGTGCAAAAACTGAGGCATCAAATGAAGGTGGTAGGAGCCAGTTTCACAATAAAAACTGGTAGCTCTTGCAATGGTTAGTAGATTTGTGGCGTTCCTTGCCAAAATATGTTGTGAATACTAGAAGTTTAACCAACTATAAGGTGAGACTGGACAAATTCACAAAAAGGAAATACATTCAGGGTGAATACCTGTGGAGAAACTGCATCCAGCTCTTGAACTTTTTTTAGTTTAAAACAATTGGAGGCTGGAAGTGTATTGGTGAAAATTACTGCCCATGCTCATTCTCCTCTTGCAAGAGCTAGAAGCCCAGGATCCATTTATGATTCTTGTTGGTGATGGGCTGTTGGAAAAATGGACCCTTGGATTTCCTTCACTACGGACGTTTTTGTAGTGTTATGACACTTACAGAATTTGCAGCTACAAAACTTTTATACTGATTAAGAACAATGGCAGTTAAATCTATTAATTTGTTTAGAATTCATCTTCTAAACTTGAAGTCTGAATTACTACAGCCAATATTGTGTTAGCTTGCATGCGCACACGCAAAATTAGTATCCTTCATTTCTTACCTTGGACGCTATTTCCAAGGTTAAGACATTTTTCTATTGCTGTCTATTCAGAGGGGTATCAATGTATCAACAGTTTTAAAAATCAGATTTTGACTTGTGATAGAAACAGTACATGCATAAATACTCCAAATGTTTTTTATAAAACAGCTGACAGCGTACTACAACACAGTATGAACAAGGTTAATTTTTTTACTGTGATCTGTCAAGAACTACTGAAGTTAGTAGTTTTAATACAGTTAACATACTGAAAACATTTGAGCAACAAGCTTTGCACTCTGAAGCATTCCTATGAAGACAGGGTTCTTCCTGTAGTTTGCTTGAAAAACTTTTTTAAAGGATCAAAATTAATTCTTTAAAATGGTGTTCAAAACCATTTTGGTTTGTAAAAGGTTAAAAAAAAAGTATATAATATTGCTCAGTTAAAATGCAAACTCATTCTCTGAAGTGTCAGTATGTTATTCTTGTAAAAGAACATGTGTACAGAAATTCAGGGTCTGAAGTGAGGTTTTCCCAATTCTTTTTAGCCATGGTGATCCCAGGAAAGCACAGAGCTGGCTGCAGTTTGGCTTTCCTTTTGGAATACTGAAGTTTCCTTAAACAAAACGTAGACTGCCTTCTGTTTTCTAATGTCATTTTCAGAAACAGGATTGTGGGGGAAACCTCCTTATCACTGCTGACTTGCTGTCCACGTATGCACTCCATTGGAGACACGGGTTTGTAGAGTCTTGAGTCGAAGTTGTTGCTAGTACTGCTGCTTACCCTGTAGGAGGTGCTTTTGTCATGAGATACGAGTTTCTCTGCAGACAGCAAAAAAGATGAGGCTAGCCCCAGCTCTCCATTACTTCTCACTGTCTGTTGTGAGAGTGAGTTCACTGTTTTTCCAAGCAACTTTATTCGTTAGCTGTTTTATGATAAGTAATTGGTTCTACATATATTTTAGATTTTTTTTTTCTTTCCCAGAAAAAATCTGTTTTGTTTTGTGGAATTATTTGCTGTAAATGGACGAAAAGTTTCAGACTTCAGTATATCTCCTGCCGAGCTATGATTATTATTTAATGATGGGCACTCAGGACACTTGCCTTGGGGGATGCTGCAAGACAAGTTCTATGATCAGATACTCAGTATCTGTTGGTGCTCAAATTGTACTACCAGTTTTGACCAGCAGAGGCATGTATGCATGAGGAATTCATGTGCTGACTGCTTTCTCACTAATTTCCCATCTATCAGTTTAGCCAGAGCTCACACACTTACACGATAACTATAATTATTAGAGATCTGATATCCTGGGTTGTGCTGTGTTACAATATCTGCAGAGTCTTCCCATGCACATTGTGAAATTCATCCCTCTTGCTGATTTGTTGGGATGCTTGTGCCTTCTTTGGAAGACAGTTTTCTCTTTCTCAAGTCAGCCCACACTTAGGAAAAGCTTTGTGCTAGGTGCCAGGACACTGCGCCATTTACATCTTGTCACTTCTTGAATTTGATCTGCCAGCCACACCGGTTTCATCTGCCAGACTGTTTTAGTTCAGATCAATGATGCTCTTTGGAAGCATATTTCCTGATCTTATCTGGTTGTTGCATTTTCTCTCATACTAGGGAGCTGTCTTAGAACTCATTAACTGAATTTATTTCAGATGAAACTAAGCTGGAAAAGCTGTCTAGGAATGCAGGCACCAAGGGTGTTCAGTCCAAAGGCCAGACCAAAGGTAAACTGAGGTAACCCCCCTCCCTACCCACCCAAATACACATGGCATAGATGTCAGTTCTTCAGTTTCACTGCTGTTGTGCCATGTGACGTTTTCATGAAGATAAAAGCATTGTGCGGTAGCCTGGCACCCTTATCTCCTGGTGATGGAGACGAGTGCTAAACATCTGTACCAGGATTGGGTGACCTACCTGTATGGAGTCAATGAGGAGATCTGCCAGCAGCCAAAGCAGTGGAAGGTTGGCACGTTCTGAGTGCCCATCTGTGAGAAGAGCATGTTCTTTCATAGCAAGGAAGTTCTTCAACACAGAATTTTGTGGTAGATGCTAGAGTAGATTTCCAGGTAATGCTTGTATTGCCACAGTGTTCCCATATACCTTGTCTGACACAGATCTGTTTATTCTAGTATCAACATGTTGGAATTTGCTGAGAGTACAGTACATTCCCTGGTGCTTCTGCTGCCAACTCATTTGCCGTGAATAGGGTACACCCAGGCTACCTGTTCATCAACAGGCTGAATAAGAAATGTGTGAAAGTCTGTCAGGGCAAGTGAAAGCTTGAATTCAATCAGAAATGTGCCTACTTCTCTGAATGCATGTTGCTTCCTTTTGAATATTCCTCGTGCGTGTGTATGTTTGTATGTTTTAAATGTCGGTGGAAAGACTTCTAGTTAAACGTGCGTTATGAACATGTGTAGTCAACCTTAGTACAGCCAGTAGCAATTGGATTTTATCCTGTATCAGATCCACTAGATCAAAAGAGTTACCAAGCTCCCTGGTTAAAAGAAACAAGTAGCTAAAAAACCCTGCTCCCCACTCCTAGGGGCACCAACAAGATCTCTGGCTTTCCCAGCTCTATTTCTATTCTGAAGGTCTGTAAGCAGCTTGATCATCTTCTGAACATACTTTGTCAGACTTGCTAGAATAGGTCAGGAATTCTCAGCTGATGCAAAATTTGCAAAATACGCCTACAAAGGCATTGTTCTACTGGCTTGTGATGACCTGCCAACAGCAATGAAAACTGCTTTTGGAGCACCGACAGTATGATGTATGTTTATGCATAGTTATTTGGAGGAAGACACGGTTGCTTTTCAATACACTAACTGATGTGGTTCAGCTGCTACGTACATACATTCTTTCTTCTTAGCATTTTAGTATAGTCATCTGTACTTGGCACATGAGCAGGAAAAATGGTGGAGAGGTTCATGCCTCTGGCTGTAGATATTGTTCATAATCTTGGTAAACTTCACACCTGTGCTGGAATGTATGGGTCTATATTTGCATGTGTGCTCAGTAAACCTTGAGTAGCTTTCTTTTTTCTCTTAGGCACTTTAAGCATTCATAGTTATTTTGCTAGCTTTTCCCATCAAGGTACAATAGATAGCCTATTGTACAAGGGATTACTTTGGCCTTTTTCTTAATACAGGCATTTTATCTTTCACTTGGTTCAGGAGCTTGGCTTCCATTACTAACCAGTACCAATCTGCGGAATTTCCTCATTGAAAGCCTTTTAAGAATGTTTTGTGGTTTCAATCACAGTTACTGTTTAGTCTTAAAGATATGAATAATGATAGCATTGGAGTTTGTCTTGCTTGTCTTTTTTTAGTCTAATTACAAAAGTGAGCATTATATCACATCTCAAATATTAACATGTTCAGAAACACTTAAAAGCCAAAGTCCTGTGATTATCCAAATTGTGAATGTAATCTCAGCTTTCGTATTAGATATCCAATTGTATGTTTTCACTTGGCTTTCCTCCGAGGCGAAAATCTTGGGAAGTGCAAAACACCTAAGTAGGGATGTAGTACCGCTTTGTGTTATGGCTGCTGCATCCTTCAGACATGCATTGCTGATGACTGTAGAATACACACTTGTACTGGAATAATGCAAAGTATATACTTTATAAAAATTGCTCATTGGCTCAGTAATTTTGGCATGCATTGATCTGCTGTTGCTTTCTGAAATGCCGTGTGCAAGAGCCTAAGCTTTCAAAGCTTGTCAGTGATCAAGGGACTATTATACTTAAGGTGTAAGACACATTATCCATGTGCAGAGGTACCTACAACTTTCAAAAGATACTGCTTCTGGTTTGGGGTGAAAGTTTAAATAACCTTTGGAAGTCAAAAGCTTCACCCTAAGATGGCCTTCACGTTTGACTTTTTTTGTAGATCACCTACTGGACTGCTGTTAATGTTTTAGTTTGGCCTGTATGCACTCCTCTGAACTTCGATCTCTGCACAATGGGCTGCTTTGAGTTGGCTCAGTATGTATTGCCTCTGTCAGGTTGTGGGGTGTATCTAAAAAATAAATGAGGCTCTTGTTTAATTCAGCTAAGGTTTTCCCAGTGTCCCAGTTTTGGTATTGAGGAGGATATAGACTTAGTTTATACAGGGTTATTTACATACCAGGGATGCTTTCATACAGTAGGTGTGAATAATTATGTGTTCTTTTGTTACTTTTCTGGATACCAGACATTCACCAGTGCATTAACCATATTTGCTCTTTCATGTAATTTATGTAATAACTTGGTGGTGTTCAGTTTGAGTGAACTTTATGAAGATAATGCCAGCAGTTCGGCCCTTAACAAAAGAGAGGGCCTAAAGAAGTACAAGTCAAAACCTGAGTCTTACCAGATTTCCTGATGTAGTTTTTCCTGTGAGTGCAGAGCATTCTGTATAGGTACTTGCATGATTCAGAATGTGTTGTGATTTGGGTGGTATATGGCCTGATTTATTTCAGGGAGAATTGCTCTACAGAAAGTGAACCACATATAAGCAAATTACTTCCCATTCCTTGGAGCTATTTTTAATTTCGGAGTGATACAGAAAAATCTGTGTCAGTAGCAATCATCTCAACCTAGGCAGCACTGTAATCACATTGCATTTGCTTCTAGTTCTGGGGTATTTTTTTAGAAGTTTGACATAAACTTTTGAACTTTCTTTTCATAATACAGAGTATTTTGTATAAATTCTTTTTTATCTTTAGATCAACAGTTTTAGGGATAAGATACTTTAAAATAAACTGTTAGTGGTGATACTGTTAAATATGGAGACCCTCAGGATTCAGAGGATTCTTCCTTCCCAGCTGTGGGAGCCCACAGACTTGGCAGGGCGTAGGTGGACAAGGAGTACTGCCTAGGTGGTATGGGACTCCTTATGGGATGCAGGAAAGAGCCTCTTTGGGATTTTTGCAAGTATTATAATGATATCTTTTGGGGAAGAACCAAAGGTAAGGAAATGGAGGGATCGCGGTGGCGGGAACATGGGAAAATAGAAAGATAAAGGAATAAAATGAGGAATTGTATAAATGGAAAGAAACACAAACTTCAGTAACTTACAAAGATTCATTAAGTTTTTGCTATCAGTAATCAAGCTGGCAGGGAAAAAAGGGGATTTCTCTGTGTAAAAAAGTTGGATATTTTGTCTAGAAACAATTGTATTGATTTCAAAATGGAAGCAAACAGGAGATTTTTAGGAACACTTGGCTGTCATAGGGTTCCCCTGTGATTTAAGGCTGAAAAACTCTGTATCCTTTATGCCCCTCATTGACAGAATGGGGTGCATCAGAGGAATCAAAGCCTGTGAAAAAAGTCTAGAAGGTATCAGGAGCAAAAGGGCTCATGAATTAATGTTGCCCTGCTGATTTGTTCTGAATCCAGGTATTTTCGTTGGTGGGTATCTTGGCAACATGTGACAACATGCTCTTTATTTCCCCCGTCTTTGGAAAATGGGGGGGGGAACTAATTAGTTTTTTGAAAGCTCTGGACAAAAGCTACTTCTTATTAATGCCCCCCCTCCCCCCCCAAAAAAAACCCAAAAAAAACCCAAACCACAAATAAAGAACTGATGGCTATCCTTTTGCCTTTGAATGCAATGTTTTCAGCCTTATGTTTCTATTTTTAGCTTTTCAATGATTTGTTCAAGAATAACGCAAACCGGTCTGAGAACACAGAAAGACGACAAAATCAGAACTACTTCATGGAAATGATGACTGTAGAAGGAGTCTATGACTACTTAATGTATGTTGGTAAGAAGTGATTTTCATGCCAAATATGAGGTTCGGGTTCATTGGTAAGAAATAAAATTCTATTGTAGTACTTGTATATAATTCAGCACTTGCAAGCTTAACAATACACAATTTAGGAGCACAGTCACTCTTTAGAAGACTTTATTGCTGTGCTAAAATATCATAATTTAGCATTCATTATTGCTCAGTTGTTATATCTCTTTCTTTCCATGTCTCGGACTACGAGCTTATGGGAGAAGGTCCCTTCCATTTTCTCGGGTGTGCCTAGGCTGCTTGTATGCTCTGGGAACTAATTGATAAAAATAGTTAAGGGAAGTAATTGATAAGCAATCTGGAGAGTACCATTTTTTTCAGTGTTGCACTAACAAAACAAAAATATTATTTGCTTATTTGCAATCTTTTTTTTTTTAAAAATAAGTGATTCTTTTATCATCAGTATTAGGAGAACCTTATAAATGTGTGTTACTGTAAATTTGCAGGTAGGGTAGTTTTCCGCATTCCTGACTGGCTGCATCATCTCTTGATGGGAGGAAGAATTCTCTTCAAAAACACATTGGAACTGTACACAGACTATTACTTGCATTATAAGTTAGAACAGCTATTTCAGGAGCACCGGTTGGTTTCTCTGATAACACTGCTGAGAGGTTGGTAAAAGTTACATCTTTGAAGTGAAAATACTGCTTTAGTTTGATGTTTGAAATCCCTTCTGTTAGGTTTCCAAGTACTAAACATCGCAATGCTTAACTAAAGCTAATGGAGTTTTAAAAATCAAGTGGGCCTATAAAAAGTTTGCAAAAGCTCCTTGTAGAAAGATGCTGAGTCAGTCATGTTGTCTGTCAATGGTGATTACAGAAAAAAGTATTGTGAATAATAACTTGCTAAGGTGTGCAAAGAACAATAAAACAGAATAAAGGTGGTTTAGTATATCAGAGTGCAAATATTTCATGCAGTCTTTAAATTACTTCTCACTTGTGTGCTATATCACAGAACTTTATTGTTAATTTCTTTGTCCCTTTGTTGTGGTGGGCTTTTGAGAGGGCTTAAGTGTTCTTGACCTTCAAATAAGGGAAGGGGTGAGAGGTTAAATAAATTTAAAAATTACGTCACAGCTGTAGAGAAGTAATATCTGACTACAGTCTGATCTAAACACATGTGGCCAAAGCTCTGGAATCAAGACAGCTCTGTCCTTATCAAGCCAAAAAGAAAGCTTGTGAAAGACAAAAAAGGAAAGGAGTAAGTTTTTCAGAGCCTAAAACCAAAACTGAGTGCCTAATATTTCTGATGAACAGCAACTCTTAGTTTTTCATTCATAGGTAAAGCTGAATTTTTTGACAGTTTCAGACAATGTTTTAGCACAAGGTATAAACACTGCTTATAGTTTTGAAAGTATAAGGGAAATTGTAAGTAAGGAGATCATAACTAACCTAAAGTAGAATTGATCCAAACCTAGAAGATAATGCTTTAAAAATTTGAAAAAAATGGAAACAAATTAGCAAAAGATTGTTGTCCTTCACACAGGGGGGTATTCTGGATTTGATCAGGCTAATGTAAGCATAAGACTACTGTCTGGCAAGGCTAGAATTCCCTTCCAGTCAAGGTCGTACAGAAAAGAAACTCAACTTCGAAGCCATAATCCAAAATACATTTTATATCTCAGTGATGTAAAGCTGCCTAAAGACTTTTTTTTCCAATGTGTCTTTGCTGCAGATGCCGTCTTCTGTGAGAATACTGAACCTCGCTCTCTCCAGGATAAACAGAAGCGAGCAAAGCAGACTTTTGAAGAAATGATGAGATACATTCCAGGTTCTGTATTTTGTGACTCTCTGAGTATGGTTAATTGTTCAAGCAGATGTATAACCCAAATACAGTCACATTGGCTTTCCAAATCAAGTAATACTTACGCTGCTGAGATTTGAGTTGGCTAAAACACTAGGTGTAAGAACCAGGAGTTCAGTTTCATCACTTCAGTGTTGCTGACTAAGGTTGTAGCATAGTGATGAATAAAGACATGATAGAAATCAAGAGCTTTACAGATGTACTTAGTACCATAATTTCTTCACCTTTAGAATGCTTGTATGGTTTGTATTTTATCCAGATGAAAACTGGTTTAAAAAAGGCACAGCATGAAGCCGGAAGATAAATCTTCTAACTCTGTAAATTAGGGAAGAGGGGCCCATTTGCAAGGTTATTCAGAAAGCAATTAAAAAATTTCATCTTGTGGTTTATTAAACAATGCATTAGGACAATACATTGACATTATAAAAAATGTAATAATTAGGCATGCAGCCCTGAAGGAAAGGGAGGAAAAAAGGAGGAACCAAAGGCGTGCTTGTTTTTCCATTCACCACTTTAGACGGATAAAATTTGAACTCTTTCTTTAATTTAAACTGTTTTTTAATTACTGGAGTTCTATAACTTCATTGTATAGCTGTTCTGCAGTGCTTCCTAATGGCTTGTGTATTTGTTGGTATCTGGTCTAGATTTAATAGGCAAGTGCATTGGGGAAGAGGCTAAATATGAAGGCATCAGGCTTCTGTTTGATGGGATGCAGCAACCTGTGCTCAACAAACAGGTAACTTGTGACACGTGAGAAACTTGCCTTTTGGCATAGAATTTCCTGAAGTGAATGTTTACATATAGCAGAGAAGTGAGCTCTAATTCAAAGTTAAAAATAAAAAGCAGAGTGTTGCCTTGGAGTGTTCTTAATTTTCTTTATTTTTTTTTAGTTAACTTATGTTCTGCTGGACATTGGGATTCAAGAACTCTTTCCGGAGCTGAGTAAGGTATGTGCTAACTCCTTTCAAGAGCTGCAGAATTCTTCAAGCTGCTAGTGAGTCTGGTGGTTGGTGCATTTTTGCTGTTGTTCCCTTGTAATATTAATTTTGGGGAAAATCTATATTTTACTAATGTGTTGAAATCGTCGAAATCTGGATTATTTACATTTTTGTTAATTGGCTCTTTCCGAACCAGCTTAGGCTCATTTGTCTCACAGCAATTCTGAGCTGCCTTTCAGTAGAATTGGACAGAGCAATCAGCAGTTGGGATGTCAGTGCCATTCTTCTTGATTGATTGTCTCCATTCTGTTTTATGCATTTCCTGATCTAGGAAATGAATTCTGCATGCAGAGCTCAGCTTGAGCTTCTGCATTTTTCTTGAGAATATTTGGCAGGAGGGTTTCTTACCTCTAGTTTGGTCACTGCAATGTTAACTCCAACTATCCAGATAAAGGAGAAAGAATTCGCATAACACAAGATGCTGTGTAAATGCATATTGTTAAGTTTGTGATCCACCTGATATTTGTACTTATATATATAAAAACTTAACAGAGTTTTACATAGTAATTTTACAGTTTGGTCTTCATGGTAAGCAGGAGATATTAGCTGGTTAACTAGATAAAAAAAAAAACCAAAAAAACCCCTCACTTACAATAGATGTTCATTGCATGAGCCCTGTGTCTGAGAGCTGCAGAGTGCCAGCAGTGATTTGTTTTGCATGATAAAAAGAAACAAACGTTAGATGTCAGAACAAGCTGACTGTTTTCACTGAAATAAGGCCATCTAAGCAAGTCTAACATGCTCTGCCCATCACCTCTGTAGCCACCCAGTCTTCACAGTTAAAAACTGACCAAGGGAATAAGGAAGTAGCCTGGAGACTTGCGTGCTGTAAAAAAGACCTGACTTAGCCCTGCTGTTTTACTCTGATGAACTGTTTTTGTATCTCAGCAGCTAATAACATATATATAGGAGCACTGGTCTTTCTTCAGTTGATGCTGAAAAAACCTGAAGGCTTTGTGTGTTTTAAGTATTTAAATAGTCTTTAAAGCACCAGTCAGGCCCAGAGGGTGGTGATCCGTGGAATGAAGTCTAGTTGGAGGCCAGTAACTAGGGAGGTATCCCAGGGGTCAGTTCTGGGTCCAGTCCTGTTTAACATCTTCATTAATGATCTGGATGGTGGGGCAGAGTGCAAGGCTGGTGATGACACTGAGCTGGGAGGAGTGGCTGGTACACCAGGGGGTTGTGCTGCCATCCAGAGGGACCTAGACAGGCTGGAGAAGTGGGCTGACAGGGACCTCATGAAGTTCAACAAAGGGAAATGCAAAGCAGCTTGGCAGAAAAGGACCTGGGGGGTCCTGGTGGACACCAAGTTGATCATGAGACAGTGATGTGCCCTTGCTGCAAAGGCAGTAAATGGTGTCCTGGGCTGCATTAGGAGGAGTGGTGCCAGCAGGTCAAGGGAGGTGATGCTGCCCCTCTACTCAGTGCTGGCAAGGCCACACCTGGGGTACTGTGTCCAGGTCTGGGCTCCCCAGTGCAAGAGAGACATGGACATACTGGAGAGAGTCCAGTGAAGGGCCATGAAGATGATGAAGGGACTGGAGCATCTCTCTTATGAGGCGAGGCCTCTCAGCTGGGGCTGTCCAGCCTGGAGAAGACAGGGTGCAAAGAGGACAGGACAGTGGTGTCCAGTGACAGGACCAGAGGCAACAGGCACAAACTGAAACACAGGAGGTTCCCTCTGAACATCAGGAAACACTTTTTCACTGTGAGGGTGACCAAGCACTGGCACAGGTTGCCCAGGAGCTGGTGGAGTCTCCATTCTTGGAGTTTTTCAGAAGCCATCTGGGCATGGTCCTGGGCAACCATCTCTGAGTGGCCCTGCTTGAGGTTTGGACTAGATGACCTTCAGAGGCACCTTCCAACCCCAACCATGCTGTGATTCCATAACAGTGTGTATATTTAGTGGGGTGAAATATGCTTTCTTCGAAAACAAATCAAGAAAAGATTATTTAATTTAAATCAAAATTATGGTTTGTACAACTTATTAATCTGTCCTTTTGTTCCATGTAACTGTGACACTGCCTGACTGCGCTGCAGTGTTTCAGAAAACCACTTGCTGAGGAGGGACCTCTAACGCTACCTTTGGTCCCAGTGAAACAGCAGGGTTGAGGGCTGGGCTCCCTCTGTCCCCTGTGACTGAAGATGATGGGAACAGAGCAAGGGAATTCACTGGCCGAGATTTCAGTAGAGGAGAGGAAGAGAACCTGGAACTTCAGCTATTTTCCTATTTTGGATGTACTGAGAGTAATACAGAACAAAGTACTGCTTCTGTGATGTTTCACAGTGACGTACTAAGACTGTGATGGACTGAGTGAGGCAGCTGAGGAGGGATCACTAGGAGAAGAGAAATGCAAGGTAGACAGGGTATATGGGCAGAGGGCAGCGGTTTTCATCTGAAGCTGTAAAAAAAAGTGTTCCCCAAAGTCACTGCAAACTGACTGTGAAGCCACTTGGGAAGAGAATTGTTTTCTCCAAATAATTGTAATGTGGAAGTTAGAAGTAGTGACTGGTCTTACTTAGCTATCAGTTGTATTGACAGTGGGATCGAGTGCACCCTCAGCAAGTTTGCCAACAACACCAAGCTGTGTGGTGCAGTCGACACACTGGAGGGAAGGGATGTCATCCAGGAGGACCTTGAGAGGTGGGCCCGTACAAACCTCATGAAGTTCAGCAAGGCCAAGTGCAAGGTCCTGCACATGGGTCAGGGCAATCCCAAGCACAAATACAGTCTGGGGGATGAGTGGATTGAGAGCAGCCCTGAGGAGAAGGACTTACAGGTATTAGTGGATGGAAAACTGACTATGAGCCAGCAATGTGCACTCACAGCGCAGAAAGCCAACTGTATCCTGGGCTGCATCAAAAGAAGTGTGGCTTTTCAGTACTTAGAGGGTCTACAGGAAAGATGGGGAGAGTCTTTTTACAAAGGCATGTAGTGATAAGACAAGGGGTAATGGCTTTAAACTGAAAGAGCGTAGATTCAGGTTAGATGTAAGGAAGAAATTCTTCACTATGAGAGTGGTGAGACACTGGAACAGGTTGCCCAGAGAAGCTGTGGATGCCCCCTCCTTGGAAGTGTTCAAGGCCAGGTTGGACGGGGCTTTGAGCAACCTGGTCTAGTGGAAGGTGTCCCTGCCCATGGCAGGGGGGTTGGAACTACATGATCTTTAAGGTCCCTTCCAACCCAAACTATTATATGTTGTGGGGAGAGGGAAATCACTCCAATGACTCTTTTAATTGAGCAGAGACTGGTCCTTTTTGAGTTGCTTGATATCAAAATGCATTTGTAGTTACAGTGAAGAACAGAAAAATATTTCAGGTTGGTAAGGATTTAAAGGGAAAACTGAGTGTCCTGGATGTTTTGTTTTGAGCACTGCTCCTTCAGCAGGGGAAACAGTGATGGGAGAGATGGGAAAATTTTCATTAGCGATGATGCGAGTCTGCTTCTCGCTCTTGAGATCTGCTACAGGTACCAATGTGGATGTATACTAGATCACTTGATATATCCCATGTTTAATGGCAGCATGCACGTGTGAACAAGCTCTAGGGATAAGAGCTGAAAAGCGTGTATTAGGAGTTTTGCCTTTTATACAGTGTACAGCCAGTCCCTTGCAAGTCTGTCAGGATACAAGGAAAAGGGGCAGCTGAAGAGGAGGAGCATTCCTAGCAGAGGAAGGAAAGAAATCCAGCTGAAAAAATACCATGTCAGAGCCATTGCCAGAGCAGAAAATTGCTGTGTTAAGAAAATTGTATTTAGCCGTTCAGAATGGGGGAGGTGAGAACTTTCAGAGAAAGCAGAAAATACCTATTTTGAGAAATCTTATTAAAAACCTGAAAGCTGTAGCCTTCCTTTCTTTTAACTCTGGTTTCAAGTGGATGTTATCAAATACCATTAATCACTGCAGCTCAGTTCAGTCATTTATATGTAAATATGCATTTCCAAATTTAGTAATTTTTTTTTTCTCCATTACTGTTTAACAGGGTCCAAAGGAAGCTAGCTCTGTATCGTGTTGGATGTGAATGCAGGGACCTTGCTGGACACCCAGTAAAAACATCTGCTGTGCATTATTGTAGTGTACACGTGACATTTTAACTTTGCATTGTATATTTTCTTGTAAATAACATAAAATTTAAGTTCTAAAAGATCTCTTTATGCAATAAAGACATTAAAATTTAATACCAACTACAAGTAAATAATATCTCTACTTTTTATTTTATATTTGTTTTAGCTGTTATCAGTAAAAGTCAAATTAATTTCCCCAAAATCGCTGCACGTGCAATTACAGGGTGACATAAAATAAGACAGCTGGGAGATCAGCCATCGTATGTTTTGCTAAAAGAGCAATTACTGTTGTCTTCTTTAAAGGATATGTGGAAAAATTGTTTGGAAGAAGTTGTAGAATGCTCCCATTAAGTTATCTTTAACTGTCTTAATGAACCTTACTAATTTTTTTAAAAACTAAATTACATGATTGAATCTGCTGCATACAAATCATCTCAGAACTATCTTTGGCCTTCATGCTTTCCATAAGCATGGAAAATCATGTGTGTAACTTAGTTTATTTAATATCTGACCTTCAAATCTAAAGCACTCTTAAAATAATAATGGGTGTGAAAAGTGGTTTTGACTTTTACCTTAGCCTTTATTTTCCTGCAGTTTTCTTATCTGGGTTTGAGGGTCTTCTGGTATCCTCTTTACAGGCTTAGAAAAGAGGATGTGAGTCTGTTCATAGCATTTTCTAAAAATTTATTCATGTATAAAAATGTGTGGAAGATTTTTCCTGTAAATTTTAGTTTGTTGGCCCAGCCTTTATAAAAGAGACTTTGAAAAGAACTTTCTTGTGTGGATTTTTAACAAGTTCTACTCGCAGAACAATACAGAGATATTTCAATAGTCATTCCTCAATTTTTCTTTTCAGACAACACTCCTTTTCTTTTTTACTAACAAGCCAACCTAATGCGCCATCAGTGTTCTTTGTCAATACAGTTTGCATTATCTAGCTGTATTACTTTGGCATACCTTTTCCTTCTGTTTGTCAAAAGGAAGGTAAAACTGTTACCTCTCTGGATGTGCCAAAAGAGTTGTTACAACTCTGTAAAAACTGGCTTGCAGGTACAGCTTGGACCATAAGTGCACTCTGTTACTGGCTTTGATTTGGGGATGACCATTCTGTAAATTAGTAATTTTAGGGACCGGTATTGACAAATCAGCAACAGTGTTATAACTAATAGTGTGTCAAGGTCAGTAGTTTGTCGCCCTGTTCTAACACAACTTACCTGATGCAGCTGTATAGTCCAGATCTTTTCATGCACAACTCTTGAATTTATGCAGAAACTGATGAAGTCTTGAAATTTAAGCATACTGAATATTTATGTAAATGCATCTTCTCCAAGTGTGCAGGTGCAGTGAATTTAAGAAGTGAGTGCATAGTGCGCTTTCCAGAAAAACAAAGCAGGTTTATTCAAAACACTGATCAGTTTAATACAGCAATAAACATGGAAACATGTTGATGCCAGAATTCCAGATGTGAATGATCTTAGAAAAATAATCATCATTTGCACTCATTTATGAGCAATCATTTCTTGATAAAGTGTCAGAAATGTAACTTGGCATTTAAGCCGATTTCTGATTTTATACTCATTAGCGTATGTCTTATAACTGCAATTTTTTTAAACACAGCCTCCCCATAGAAGAGACAGACATTTGAGTTAGGACCACAGTTAAGATAAAGCCAGGTTATGCTGTAAAAAGCCCCATTACTGAGCAACTTCCAAATGCTGCCACAGTGCTGCAGGAGTCAATGTGTGTATCTCACATTCTCTCTGCACACTGCTGATACAGAGTAATGGTCATGAGTCCTGTGATTTGGTCTTGGAAGAAGGTGTAAAACTGACCATATTTGTATGAAACATAATCATAGATTGTGTTCTCACTCTAGATACAGTCCCCAAGCTGGTCATATTAAATAGTGAAGTAGATATACTCAATCTGTTAAAATTAATCAAAATCGAATCAAGCTTTCATTGCATCCTTTATTAATGGAAAACATAAGTGAGATGCTGCATCTTCAAAACTAAAATGGAGAAGCTTTTAATTGCATGTAAATGGATCTCATGCTTTTAATGACACTGAGTTTAATCCAGCTCCTTGAGGCACTGGAGTAGGTATGATAAATATGACTGGAAGGAAAGTAGTATTATTAGATTGAAAGCTTTAACCCTGAGTAGAGATCAAAGAAAGGTATATACACCTATAATAAACTCATTTATAGAAGCTTGTTTACGTTACTGGAATCAGATTCTTAATCAACTCTATCTAAAGCAGGTAAAAGAATTCGACAAGTTAAAAGTATCCCTGTTTCAGTCAGTGGTTGTTTTATGAGGGAGTATTAATATTCACTGAAACTTTGCTTCTTGAGACCTCAAACTGAACTGCGGGTACCTGCTGATCCAAACTAAGAGAAGTCATGAATTCTGCCCACTCACTCTGCACAGTGCCAGGTTAAAGACAATTGCTTGTGCTGTTTACTGTTGACATGCAGAAACCTAAACACTCATTCATTTTAAGGTGTAAGAGAACTGTGATCTTTTTCCTTCATTATCATCATCTCTCCTCTTGCCTTCCTCCAAACAAAAACACTGAGAGCAAAACTCAAGTATGCAAGAATGTGACAGTGAATAATACAGAAATCAGGGTGAGACTTGCTTCAATAAGACTTCCAGAAGAAAACTTTATTCGACCTTCAACTGCTGGGTAAACTCTCTTCATTCTCTGGAGGTAACGGGAAACAACCTCAATATCAGGTTCACCTAAACAAACAAAAAAATTAGTATCCTCTGTAGCAGCCTAGCTCTTAACCAAAATTTAAAAACCTGTCTAAAAATTGCAGTTTTAGCTCAAATCTTAAAGCAAACTGTTTTCTAGTTTGCCATGCTGAATCAGAACACAGCAAGACAGTGTAGGGGTGTGGAGTTGTTTCTTGTGCACAGATAAAACAAGAATTCTCTTTGGACTGTCTGGCGCGCTTTTTGTTTTGTTTTGCATCTGTCACCGCTGTAACTTCCAGTCAGATTTAGGTAGATGGTCTTCCACCTGCTTGGGGTAGAGTGCCATAGATCTGGCAAAGCTACCGCTTGGACCTTTTCAAATTTAACTGGGGTTTTTTTTCAGGAAGAATTTCCAGTCTGTGTGCTGCTGCGTGCACACAAAGTATGATGTGGATTTTCTGCAGTGGAAGATCCTCTTCAGTCACTGTTGCCAACCATGTCATGAGCCCCTTCTGATTCAAGCTCTTACAATTCTAAAGTGCAACACTTCCATCTTAAAAGTAATCATAGTTTTTCCCCTCTGCTATACTGTAAAACTTTACCAGAACCTGTCAAGTTGTTCCCTTTCATTATTCCTAACAATTCCTCTCTATATGAATTTATTTCTGCATACAGATACGTACTGAAAACTACAGCCTCCCCAAATTTGCAACTTGCACGCTGAACCTAATTTAAAACGTAAATCCTACCTGTGAGAATCAATTTTAAATTGAAACAGCCTGTGGAACCAAAAAAATAGTCTGTAATGAAAGTCCAAAAAGGAAAAGTTTTTTGGTAAAAGCGTGCTTTTACCATCTAGAAGCCGAACATACAAAATTAAAGTTCTGCAAAATGTAGATGCTACTAGAAGATACTTTTTTTTTTTTAAATACAGCACTACATCCTCTCTGTGTTTTCAGAAGTAATGAATTTTAATCTCAACATTTTTTTCACGTTTCCCTTTGTCCTAAAAGATGTACATGTCAGTTGTATGAATGCAGCATTTCTAACAGTTTGCATGCAACTTTAGAGGATCTTAAGAGAGCATTGTGAAACACCTCCTTCCTACCTCTCCAGCGTGGTGTCTGTCGGCACCCTGCGTGCTGCTGCCCGCAGAACTCACAAGAGTCCTGCTGCTTCTGGAGGGGCAGAATAGTTCCCGCAGAGCAAGTCGGCATCTTTCCCCTCGCCCTCTTGCTCACCTGAGCTGCACATCCTTTAGTAGTAGAGGTGATGAGTCTGTCTTTGCAAATACTTCTGTACAGTGGCAATTTAAAGTCTAAAATAGCGCTTTTGATGTACTGTTTAGTAATGAGTCCAAGTGCAAGGCAGTACACGTAATATGTACTCTAGTGTGTATTTTGCTTTTTTTCTGGTTTATCATGATCTCAGAACTGCTCTCTTAGCAGTGCTGCATTGGTAAGGCTCAATTTCTCTTTGAAACTCTTGTGATTTAACTGAAAAAGAATATAGTTGCTGGCTACAACCAAAACTAGCACTCCAGAGCAGTCAGAGTAGAAGCAAATTTAATCTATCCAGTAAAAGCAAAAAGTCTGAGACTCGTACTACAGAAAGATCTTTTAACTTTTGGGAAATGTTGGTCTGCTATCCTGTCAGTACCCATACTTACCTTTACTGTATCCCAGATTTTTGTCCTTCAGCATATGATAGCCATCTCCTCCAAATAACATGTAGGATGGAAGAGTCACATTGTATATTTCATCCATCTGGAGTGGGACATAGGTTGGGACTCGGCAGGCTGTGCAAAGCACTTCTAAGCTAACAACTCTGCTTCCTGGGGCTCTGGAGAGATCATAGACCACGTGGATGCCTACAAAAATACATGTTTGAGTGCCACTTTATGTGGTGCCTATTGAACACAGAGGGTTAGAAGCAGCGTCCTCCATTATCTTCAGCCGACCCTTTACATTAGCTTCTCTGACTGAGAGGTTGTATCATTCTGAATTATATCAGTTAATGCCCTGTTTTCATTGCATACTACATAAGATGCAAGAAAATTCATGAGATTAGAGAATTGCTGAAGCACTGTCCCACCTCAGTTACTTATCTGATCATCTGTTCTCTTCACTACTCCACAGAAGGAACTTACCAGTCACAGGATCAGGATACTGCAAGATAAAAATACCCTCCCTTATTTCTGTAGTCATATGCTTTCTCATTCCCCTGGCTTGTTGGCTGAAATGACTTCTTTTAAAGCCAGCCAGCCACCCTAACTTAGCGGCTATTATGGATAATAGGTAGTGTCCTGAAAAAGAAAGCCAGGCCAGGGCTGAAAGTTGCGGTTTCTACTCACTAGGAGTAGGAGAAGTAACATTTCTAGTTGTGAGCTTTCTTCGGTCAAAGCCTGGGGAGAGTTAGGCCCCCAGAACAGCACTGCCAAGAATTTGCTGATCAGGAAGCTACTAAAGCTCGTCCAAAGCACAGACGCTCTTCCAACCCTGGCACTCTTCCTGCTCTGGATCTTCTGTCCTGAACCCTTTCCAGGGCTACTAGTTATCTTCTTTTCCTGTGAGAAGGCAGCAAGCAGAGGGACTGCTGCTGCTTTACCTTAGTGGTAGCTAAGAACGTGGTAACCTACTGGTGAAAGTGCAAGACATGGGTTGGGTCCTTGACCTGTGGGGGTTCCAGATTACATTGGGGGGTAGGGCCCCCATCACCAGCCTATATGTGGGGGCAGAGGCATGGAGGGGGGGAAATCCATCAGCCCCTGCCCTTGAAGTTTAGCTTTTCTGCTTAATAAACAATAAAATCTGTGCTGCATCACAGAGAGACCACGAATAAACATGACTGTAGCCTAGTACACATCTGGATAAATACATGGGAAGCTGCAATTCAAGAAATGCCCATGTTTTTAATAATAAACTGTTCATCCCTAAAATATTTAGAAATTCACTGCAGCCATTCCATAGCCCACTTGGATTAACTCTAAAACTGTCAGCAGTTATTAGGCAATGACACAAAATTATTTTGATAAACTGAACTTTGCAGTAACTGACAAAGATACCCAGTCTGGGGTTTCAGGTAGGCTGCCAGTGAAGAACTGAAAACTGGACTTTGTTGTAGCTATTACTGTGTTACAGCTACACTCAATTACATCTTCCTGTAGTTAACCGTAGTGTTAAACTGCTGCCTTTACAGGTTACTGGACCAACTGGGAAACCTGTCTCTGCTGAAGGGAACAGTGATGGCCTGTGTGCTGCAGTGGCTCAATTAAACATACGCAGGATAAAGAGTGTTACTTAGCTGGCACATGTGAGGAGCAGGGCTAGGATGTATGCCCGACTTGATTTCCATTCTTAAAGAGGCTTCCAGACCAACAGAAGGGATGGCTGGTTTGGAAAACTGAGAAGAGGAAGGAAGAAAACGTACCTCCAACCTGCAGCAGCTCTCCGCTTCCTCTTCCGTATCTGCGCACGCTGTGCTCAAAAGCTTCTTTCAGAGTGGAGCCTTTTACCCTTACCAAATCAAAACGACCTCCAAATGGCAAGACAGACAGCAAGTCTTCCACAGTAATGCTACCTGGGGGAATGAGACTTTATTTACTTTTTTTTAAAAAATTTACAGAATTATTTTAAGATCGTTTAACAGTATGTTTTTGACAATGAACATGGCAAATATAATTTAAGAAAATGAGGGCCAGTGGAGGTGACAATCACATATATTATCCCGGTCAAAGAACCTGCATCTTTATCATCCTGCAAGTATCAAGACCAATAAATCTGAGTTTGATGTAACTGCATTTATTGCTATTCCAATAACTCTACTAAAAGAGATTACAAACCACCAACCTAAGATGAAGAAACACAGCTATTTTTACTAAGGCAGTTTTTCCAGTTGCTTAAGATTTACTCACATAGTCCTACAGAAAGATCTAGCTAAGCTGAAAAAGGTATTTGTTTTCAGGTTTCATTTATCAGGAAAATAAAAACTGTAAAATCTTAGCACTCAGAAAAATCGAGAATTTACTTATTCTGCAGCGGACTACAGAAGGCTCCCATCGACCATACTGGATGGCCCTCTACAGCAGGAGGTGAAGAATATCCACTCTTTCTTTGTTCAAGGCAGCAAGGAGAGAGGGAAATTATAAAAAGCATTGTGTACAAACAATGCTAGTGACTTCTGATAATGTCAGCCTGAGTGCAGTTGTGCTCTAATGATGGATAACCATTTGAGAAAGTTTGAAGTCATTTCCAAACACTGTGCAAATCCCATCAAAACAAGCCCATTGTGTTCAGGCTTACATGATAACTTGATTCTTCCTTCTTGATAAAGTTGTCGTTCAGTTTGTAATTTTACATACCATTAGTGCTCTGTTCATCAATGGGTGACCGTATCCCACCTCCATTCAGGATGCACATTGAAACATGGTTCCATGACTTTTTATCCGGGCGTCTGACATTCTCATAAAGCTACCAAAGGACAATGTTTAAACTGATTTTTAATCTTCACTTAGTCTAGGCTCTGGAAATTTACACCCAATACAATCTGAGACTGAAACGAGACAAAGGTTTTGTATCTTCTTTGACATTACCTTCAGCCCCACTGTAAAATAATTATTAAAAAAACACAAGGCAAACCACATTAAAGTATTTTGCTCTTTTAAACTTTTAACAAGAAAAATATTTCCCTTCTTCTGTAATGAACTTTCCCATAGTGGGTATATGACACGACCAGAGCAGGTCAGCTAAGCAAAGGAAGGATGATTTTTTTTTATTCCAATGACTATGATAAAGACAAATGATTTCAGCATATTTGGACAACTGGGAAGTGAAGAGTACCTTAAATTTGGCTGTACATTAAAAACATGTAGGGGAATGTATAAATTAATCTAGCTCTTGTTGTAAATTGCAGGAAATTAATATTTTTCAGCTTCTCCAAGATTGGTTTTTAATATTTGGAATGGTCTTGGCAAACTAGAAGGATGTAGAAGAGTGGAGGAACAGGGAACAGGTATACTGGATCAAAAGACCCAAAAGTCTACTCTGCACAGCATCATGTCTCCAACAGTGGCAAGACTGACAAAATGTAAGGACAAGATAGTATTTGCTTGCAGCATCTTAAGTAGTAAAGAACATGGAGACTGGGTATTTACTCACTTGCATAACGATGATAAGCCTACAGTGTTAATCCTCAGAAATAACTGAGCAGAACAGAAAAAAGCTGAGAAAAGAAACAAGGATAATGGAAGGGATGGACTAGTTTTTGTACAGGAATGACTATAGTTATGACTTCAGTCTCACAGAGAAAAAGAAATACAAGAAGGACATGACAGAAGTCTATAAAATCAAGAAGGGCATGCAGAGGCTAGATATGAATCAGTGTCTTTTCTCATTTCAAGAATGATAAAAAATGTAAAAGAGATTCAGAGAGGGGTGACAAGGATGGTCAAAGACACAGAAAAGCTTCTGAACATAGAATGATGATGTGTGCTTGGACTGTCTGACCTGGTAGAGACAATGGGAGGAAAATATTTGAGAAGCCTGTAAAATCATGAGTGGTGTGAAGAGTGTTGGAGAGGGACCAAGTGTTCCAGTGCAAGGACTACTCCTTGGCCTCCAGCAGGCATCCAGCCAGCGGGCGCAGGCTGCACACACACAAAAGACCAAGGTCTTTGCAGGATGTGCACGTCAGTGGTGGAACACCCTGTCACTGGCTGTTGTGAAGGCTGAAGGCAGCCGAAGGGAGATGGGGCAAGTTCAGGGAAGAGAACTTCCAGTGGGAAGTAGCAAATACCAAGACACCACTTCTGGGTTGGGAAGTCCCTGAGCTGCAAGCTGGTGGGAGCCAGGGACAGATTTGAGTACTGCATCTCCATGGGCTTGTCCAGGAGTACGCTCTTTTCCTCACCATTCCCCTTGGTCACTCTTGGAGACAAGATGTTGGGATGGTCAGTCGTGTCCTCTGTTCCAGTTTGGCCAGCTCTCTGCTGTACCCCTATGCCAAGTGTTTGCAGCCTCAGACTTGCAGGTGTGTAAATGCTTTGTGGCTCCAGCTTAGTGATCAAAGTTATTGCCTATGGCCAGATCCATGAGATATTCTTAAGTTCGTAACTCATAATCAATGAATGGATTGTAACTCTCCACTCCTGAGAAGAGGCAGTTTAAAACAAGAGCTCACACAGTACTGTTAGCAATTTCAAAGCCTGACTTTGTGGCAATGCTGCCAGACATTTATGGCAATGCTCATTTTCTGGAAAGAGTCACATTTGTGAACATTTTTCCCTGGAGCACCCAAAGGAAATGGTGCCGCTGAGGGAGAGTAAAACAAAACCAGCTAATTTAAAAAATGGAAGCAACTTTTTGTAAAGAGACCTTCTGGTGCTACGTGACTGTTAAGCCCAATGATATCTGTCAGGATGCAGCAGGGGCTAGTGGCTCCCTCTGAGCTGGGTGCTGGGGGCTTTTACCTCTTCTGCACGCAGCTGTGTGTATGGCCTTTCCCCCTCCTTTGCTTCAGCTGGCACATTTTAGGCTCTTCAGAGGGACAATTCGTTTCAGTAATTCTGCAAAAAACTACCCAGAAGGTTTTTTCCTGGGCTAGTGCATTAAAAAAGGGTGACAGCAGAGCTCAGTGAGTAATGACAGGGCAGACGGTAAGTGCTGCGAGCAGGGGACCAGTAGCAGGGCGGGAGAGGGACAGGGGAGCCGAGTTCTCCTCCTTGCTTGAGGAATGGGCTGGGATTTTAGAGCAGATGGCTGTGTCTCTTAAAACTGCAGCTTCAGAGACAGCTGTGAACAAGCCATTCTCTGTATGCGGATATATGCAAAGAATAAACCGCTCCTTCCTCTATACAGCAAGATTCATTATAGCTTTGCTTCTGACAGATCATTCTAGGGACGCACCAGAAGTTATGGTGTTGGAAAGCAGCACAGAGCTTGTGTGCTGATAGTTTGGAGCCTGGGAGCATTTCATCTGATAGCTCTGGAGTAACATTTAGATGTGATTGTCACCTATGGTGGCCATGTCTTACCACAGCATCACAAAGCAAATTTCCCATGTTACACTCTTGGAAACGGCACGCTTGGTTTGTACCATTCAGGTAAACACTAGTTTTTCCAATCTCTTTAGAATAATTCCCCAGGTTTTTCCTCCATTTTTCCACTTCTTCTTTAATGTCCTCATCTATAAAGTAGTATAAAAGTGTAAAATAAGCATTGCACGTATCTCATATTAATGACATTTCAGTGAATACAAAGCTTGGGAAAAAACCCTGCTCTTCATGATTCTGAAATGTTACACTTTCCCTAAAGGCTCTTCAAGCAACATGACATCTACACTCACTTCAAACAAAGACTGTAAAGGGAGCAGGCAGGACAGGACAATCAAATGAACAAGCTATTCCTGTGCCACAGCAAGGTTATCTCCTCTGTAACACCTAAAAATATTTCTGCCCAGTCCTGTTCTAACCTTTGACCAATGGGGTTTCTAGCACCTCTCTTGACAGATGAGAAATTCTGTACAAGAATTTTTAATAGACAAGTGAGCTTGGTCTTAAATATTTGACATCATATCCTTTTTTTTCCCCTAATTATAGCTTCTTTCCATTTAATGTAGTGTTAAAAGGAATACTAGCTCAAATATCAATGTCAAGGGATGAACCCTTGATAGAAATTAATTCTCTATGCACATCTGTCTGCCAGGTACAAATCTAATTCTTTCAAAAAAGAAACAAAGATACTTGTATATACAGACAGATAATATCAGCTATTAATTTTAAGCAATTTGTCATGTAACTGTCAGCAACAGCAACATTTACAAAATGGGAATGCCTGTGTATCTGAATTTTTACTTTTACTGATATCAGAGAGAGAATGTAAAGCCTCTTTATATCATCTCATTACATTAATAGAACACTGAGAATAACATAGTAAATAAGAATATCTATGAACACATCATTTTTAAAGGATTTTTGAAATAAATACTCTGGTAGAACCTAGAAAGTCTGATAAAAGCTCAGAGCTTCATACAGCAAGCACTGGACAAGAAACAAAGACTAGAGAACCAGCCCTGGATAATACAGAAGTAGGTAAGAGAGCTCGGACAGAGTTACGAACAGAAAGCAACAGAGAGACTCTCTTCTTCCCAGTTCTTTAAATGTTTCAGAGCTGAAACACTGAACACACTCAGCATTGAAAACAAGAAGCTGTTGGGTTTGTATATTATATTTGCACATTGCCAGAGTACTCCAATTATTTTCTGGAACATTTCCACTCTATTGCCCTAAACTCTGTTCTGAAGAACCCAGCCTCTGGCAAATCAGTGTAAATTTGTCTTCATAATATTTTAAATCATAATTACAAGGCTAGCTAAAATGGGGTCTGCTAAATGGTGAGGTAGTGTATCACCTGAGTTCCTACAAAAAGACTTGTAGTGATTTTAAATAGACAAAAACATACACTGAATTTGTGTATATCCAAAGGCCACTGTTCAGAAAGAAAAGTAGATGCAAACGGGTACACCTGTAACACAGCCTGAACCCTATACAGAAGTGAACTGCAAGCTCAGGAAGAAAGCTCAATTCTTCTTTGACATTGTACTGTGTATTTAACATAGTAACACTTGAATTGTAGTAAAGTGCTGCAGGCAAGTGCAAATGTCTAGGCTACATACCTTCAGGAACACTGCTGTCCAGCAGAATGGGGTTTCCAACTGCTTCAACTACATTTCCTTTCTTGTCAAATGTAACATTTAAGTAACCAAGATATTTTCCATAAGCATAAGCTTGTACAACTGGCACCTTTCTCCCATCATCTGAGTCAACCATGAACGGATATGGGCCAGCTGGCTCTTCAGTAGAGGGTGGGGTGCCTGCATGAAACAAGCATGTAAAGCTGGTCTTCAGCTCATGTGACCTTCAAGGAATTATTAGAATGACACTTCAAATGTTTCTCAGCCTTTAAAAAACCAGATAGGATATTAAGCAGAAACAACAATGAAAGTACTGGACGACAAGCACACATTTGATTGTTCAGTTATGCGATTTCATAAGAGACAATGTTGTTTTCAGGACATGAGCTCTAATAACTGCCACAGTGTTTTTTAAATTGTGACAGCACTCTCCTCCATGACATCATGTCACAATAGCAACAAAGGAACTTTTCATTCCAATTATTTCAATCTAAACCTCTCAGTAATGCTCACATACCAGCCTCTGGCTGAAAAGTTTATTGTTAAACCTTCACACTACATTATTCTGTATCAGATAGAAAATGAGAATGTTAGTAAAACATACATAGGACTTCTTGATATGAAAAAGTCTGAACTATTTTTATTGATAATATGTAGTCAGAATACCTACAACAGGTTCTGTGAGTCTGTGCATACACCCAAATGATTTTTTTTACTATACCAAACTTAGCCTCCAAAATTTTAGAGAGGCTGCAAACTCTCTGCAAAAGCAAATTTCCTTAGCATTAGTTATGTGGTCATGTATTTAAAAGTCCTATCAACCTGCAAAGTTTGAAGGATGATTAGATGTAGGACTTGGAAACAGACAGATTAAAGGAAGGCATTTACAGAGAAAAGAGAGCTCAATTGACATAGGCTACCACAGCGTTCAGAAAACACGCAGGGGAGGAAAGTGGCAAAGAAAACTACACAGCACAGCTCTTGTCTCAAGGGTACCAGCCTTGTCCCTGTCTCCTTGACAGTATTATCTGAGTAGTATCACTCCCCGCTGATATTCCCATCAGTATTTCTATCCCCCCCATCAGCAAAGACCAGGACCGGGCAGCTCTGGGAGGCATTGCGTGCTGCGTGGCAGGCCCCACTGCAGCGCCACGCCAACGCCTGCTGCTTGCTCCTGTCCCAAAGCTGGTGGCATTTCCCATCCATGTGTTGGCGAGAGCTGGGGTGCCGGTGGGGCAGGGGCATGGGGGAGCAGGCGCAGAGGACATGGATCCGCAGGAAAGCAGGCTCTTCACTTCACTGCTCACAGAACAAACAGTTTCCCTCCATTTACCGCTCTTTACGTAATATGAAATCCTGGAATAAGCAGCATGACAAATGTTCCACACTAGAACGCCAATATGATTCACATTTACCTCTAATCCCCCCTCTTCTCCAGGGACTATGGCTGTAACAAACTACAAGTAGAACCAAATTTACCAGAGAACTGCTTTTTTCTACTTTTAGACTGGCCGACAGAGTTGGTTTCTTGTTGGTGCCTCTTCACCATTCGATGTTTATTTTGGGAAGAATTTAAGAACTCCTGTAGCTAATGAGAACCCTGCATGCAAAAGTGGCTTTGGGTTTTTTTGAACTGTAAAATGAATCCGTTTTGATCTCTTGCCCTGTGTAGTCCTCGAATAAACAGAGCATTAGCAAGAGAAAGCTATGCTTTCTAGTCATCATTTTAGTTTACATCAGCTGTGCATGATTAAGTGCTTGTCCAGAGCCTTATTCATTTCTTGCTTTCTGAAGCAATACTTATCATTATGACATTATTCCATTGTAACATAGATGTGTTCCTTCTGAAATGAAAAGACTTTTCAGTGCATCTTATCCCCAAAGAAAACAGCACTAGAA
Organism: Strix aluco; assembly: GCF_031877795.1. NCBI lineage: Eukaryota > Metazoa > Chordata > Aves > Strigiformes > Strigidae > Strix > Strix aluco. The sequence continues at coordinate 92,936,048 of NC_133933.1, forward strand.
TCAGTCAAAGTGTGAGATGCTGTTTCATTACAAATGCACAAACTCATACTGGGTAACGGAAGAACCTGTAACGCTTGCCTATTTTCTTACCTTGTTTTAGCCAACACACTACGTTCTCAGAACATCCTTTCTGATGTAAACCAGAAATTAAAAGCTCTAACCTAAAACTACTGTTACTGTTTGAATCAGTTCTACAAACCCAATACATAGACACCTACACAGACACTTAAAATTAGATGTTTACTCTGCAGTCAAATCACTTGCACAGATGTGGCTATTTCATTGTGAATGTTGGCTGATGGCTTTGACTCAGAAGGGAATGGTTCACACATGCATTCATGGTGCTCCTGGATGGATCAGCAAGTGCTTCTCAGCACTTGGAATAAAAATTATATACTCAGAACATATTCTGTCAAAAAATGTATCTTGACTAAATAAGTGGATACATATTTTTTGGTGTATCTCTCCTAGATATTTCTTCGTACTTTTTACTTTTCTCACCTCTCCAGTGTTAATAAAAAAGTAAGACAGACTTGTTTTATCAAAGCAGTACACCCCTTGGAAAAGGGATCAGAACCCACCCCCAGCTGAGGTCTTTAATGTGAAGGCTGTAGAGTCCCATCCCATGTGCTATCTCTGGCCTTGTGAATCCTGAACAGCTTCAAATAGGGAGAGATGGAACAGCTTGACCTAGTCTAGTCTGACAGTGGGGTACTCTCTGGGATGACAAGAGATGTGCACGTGAACTTCTACAGATATGAACTCAGATACCTCAACTCGTGGAGCACTTCAGATCACAATTCCAAATTGTGAACAGCGGCACCTCTTTGGACCACACCCATAATGCATTCTGACTACTATGGTTACTGTTTAGAGGCACAAACTCTATACAGCCATTGAACAACAAGCCTGTGCAAAAGAATCTGGATTCCACTGTGTAAACCCACAATGAATGCACACTTTGAATACTATGTGCATCCTTGACTTTCCCATCTTAAAATACCTTAATAAAACTGCTGAAAAAACTGCTGCAGCCAATGGGGAAAGGGCTGCACACAGATAAAAAACCAAGGTCCCTGCAGGAAGTGCAGGTCAGTGGTGGAATGCCCTGCCACCAGTTGTTGTGAAGGCAAAAGGCTGAAGGGGCTCAAGGGGAGATGGGGGAAGTTCAGGGAAGAGAAGTTCTGGTGGGAACTAGTAAATACCAAGACACTACTTTGGGCTTGGGAAGTCCCTGAGCTGCAAGCTGTTGGGAGAAGGGTCAGATCTGAGTACAGCATCTCTACAGGCTTGTCCGCTCTTCCCTCACCATTCTGCCTCAGTCACTCTTGGAGAAAAGACATTGGGATGGATGATCCTGCCATCTGTTCCAGTTTGGTCACCTCTCTGCTGCACCCCTAAGTGTTTGCAGCCCCTGACTTGCAGGTGTGTAAATGCTTTGCATAATAAATTGTCCCTGAGGCTAACTTCAAGAGATATTCTGAACTGCTTAATGTATAACTGTAGCATGCTATTTTTTTCTGTTTAACATGTGGAATAGTAAAAGGTGAAAGCCTGGATGAGACAAAAACAGGCATGAGAAAGTGAGAGGAGAAGAGTAGAAAGAGGAGAGGACAGTGTCAAACCTATAAGTGGTTAAGATCCTAGGGTACCTAGTTCTACCCCTGTGGCTGGGGCACAAGGGAAATTTTGCTGAAAATTACAGAGTTCCTGTTATACTCTCAACCAGTTAATGAAGTTTCTGCTAAATTTAATGAGCTACCTTTGATGGTTTTAAAATAAACAGCCTTTCTTTTGCTTGTGTCCTTACACACTGGCACAGGGAAGGCAGCAGCACTGGAGAAGCTGCTGATGGCAGGTTCTACCTAAAGTAGCATTGCTGTGGAAGAAAGCAGATCAACAGTGTTCATCTCTGGAATGATGTCTATCTCTAGGGGAAAGAAGAATAAAGTCAGAGGTTAAAAGAGGAAGTGAAAAAGACAGGAAACTTGGGAAAAGTTTTTTAATGACAGGGCTAATGGAGACTTATGAATACAGAATCAGATTCTATGGAAAATAAACATTGGTATCACTTTTGAAGTCTTAAATGATTGATTGTTTTTGTTAAGTCACATACAACGTTAAATGTAAACATCTTGTTTACATGTGTGAGCTTGAAACAGATACAATACGTTTGGCAGTAATTCACCAGAATTTCCTCTGTCCTACTTTGTATAGGTCACCTCGAACATCCACAGCATTAAGGAACAGTTCAGTGAGTTAGGGCACTTCTTGCTCACAGACTGTTTTAAATTCTTCCACGGAAGTTACGGACAGGTACCAGCTATGAATCCGGCCCAGTACAGCCAGCACTAAACTATATTTGTGAAAGTTCTCCCAGTTTAAAGAGAAACAGTTTCAGCTTTGTTTTAGAAGCAACATTTTAACAGGAAGTAAAATACCTGTATAGAGAAATGTGTTTGTATGTCCTCCAATTACAACATCCACTCCTTTCACTTTTTGGGCAATATTTTTGTCCACAGTAAAACCAGAATGTCCTAGTGCAATTATTTTGTTCACTCCCATAGCAGTAAGTTCATTCACTTGTACTTGCAATGCTTCAATTTCATCTTCAAAGACTATATCATCCCCTTAAAAAAAAAGAACAAACATGAATGTATTTACAAAGTACCTTAAATACTAGAGGTTTTTTTTAAAAATAGTTGATATTGGATACTATTTTGTAAAACTAATGGAACTTTGAGTGTCAGTGGCTTTCAAATGCCCTTAGTTGATTCAAGCTCCTGATCTTCTCCAGTCTCTCAGGAGCACCTGTGTGCTTAGATGAATACAGCATTCCTGCACTGAGTTGTATGTACTTGCCTATAGTAAACAAGTTGTAACTCCATAAAAAAATTCCAGTGACACCAATTGTGGGATCAAAAATTGAATGGCTTTTGTTATTTAACTAGAGAAAGGAAACTAAATATGTCAGTAAGTGTTTGAGTATAAAACTTGTATTGTACTATAAAGCTTTTTTTTCCCCAAATTATATTTCTTTGAGATCTTCTATCTTCTCCCGAGTTAAATCTTTCTCTTTTTACTCCATACTCATCTCGTTCTTTCCCCCTCTCTCCCACTGAGGATTTAAGCAGCACCTCCTTCAAAGTCCTGCACTAAACTCTGAATTGCCTTTTTACACAAATTATCTCACCTAATGTGAACCACTCTCAGTAATACCAATACAGCACAGCCCACAACTGAGCTACCATCCTGAAACAAGAACCTAAAGAACGGAAAGTTGGGTAGAAGAAACCTTTTCTGGACCACAATGTTGGGAAACTCACAATCTTTCTACAAGGTTTCTGTGCCCGCTGCAATTTTCTAACATGACAAACAGTTATGAAAGCACTAGACAAACATGCACTTTTATCCTGGACACAGTGTTTTGGGTTGCGCAAAAGGACTTCCTATGTAAGAGTCTAATTTCTTCCACAAAGTTTTAAGAATAGAGTTTAAGAAGAGTCAAGAAACTGTAATCCTAAACTTTCCAGTGAAGACAACCAAGTAACATTTCTACCAATTCCCCCTCTACCTAATTCCTCTCCTTCCTGAAGAGTTTTTTGATCAAACCATTTTGAAATACGCCTTTAAAGTCAAAAGATTTACATTATTTCATAACAAAGGGAGGAGTGAAACGAATTCACAATCCAGTGCAAAATGTCTCAGGAAATGAAAAGGAAGCTGCTACAATGGAAGAGATAAAAGAGGGTTACATAAATTGGTTCACCACCACACCCATTGAATAGTTCTGTTACTGCCAGAGGGAATCTCTGTACTGCACATTGCAGAGTGAATTGTGCAGTGCATCCCCACATTTTCTTCCAGTGGACCTCTTCTTAGAATCAGAGAGTCATAAGCTAATTGAGGTTGGAAGGGACCTCAGGGGGCCATCTAGTCCAAAATCCACTCAAAGCAGGAACTCAAAGCCAGCTGAGGATGCTCAGGGTCTTGTCCGAGCAAGCTGAAATTCTACAACCTCTCTGGGCAACCTGTTTCATGGTTTAACTGCTCTTACTGTAACAAATTTTTTCCTTACGTCCCACCATAATTTCCTGGGGTACTACTTAAGCCCATTGTTTCTTGTCATTTCTCTGCACCCCTCTGGGAAGAGTCTGTCCCTGTCTTTTCTATAAACCCCCTTAAGACAGTGGAAGAGTGCACTTAGTTCCCCCTTAGCCTTCCTTCTCCAGACTGAAGGAAGCCACCGGCTTTAGCCCCTCTTTGTACATCCTCATGCTTGACAGAAGCTTGGCCTGATGCAGAGCTACTGGCAAAAGGGGAAGTCTGAGAAAAACTCCTTGAGCGTAGGCCCCTCAGATGCTCGTCTTGCACCCATGGACCAGCTACACCAGCCATGCACACCACAGTGTGGAGACCAGTTCTGTAAAGAGAGCTGAGCCCTCTAAACGAAGAGCAAGAGTGAGCCACTGACTAGATGTGCTAGCACGCAGTGGCCTGCAGGCTAACTTCTCCCATGGTACGCAGCCAGGTGGCCCATGATAACCAAGCTCTCCCCACCAGCAACAGCTCTGCTACCTCTCTACGCCACTGCGGTCTACAATGCATCATATACTGAGGACATATTATTATTAACCTTCAATACATATTAAAACAAACCAACCTACTTGCATAATGAGGGGAAAAACAAGGCCTGTCCCATGCCAGTAAGTCTGTCTCTCTCCCAGGGCTGTGACGGCAGGGCACAGGCAGCCACCAGCGCTGGGGCAGGCAGCAGCACTACCAACCCAGCAACTGCCTGCTGCCCACCTCACCCTCAGAAAGGGATTCCTGCTTGGGGGCTGCAGGGCCTTCTTGCACCCCCTCTCTGTGACCTAGCCGTGGCATCTCACACAGCTTCATATCCTAGTCATCTCAGCACCTGATCTAATTGAGCTGAAATGGGCCAGCAGGATCAAAAGTTATACAGCAGGGGACTGCAAGAGCAATTGCACAGTGCTCATTTCTCTGAGAAACCAGGCAAAAAGCAATATATTGCTTAGCACTCAACTGCGCATTTTTCAAAACAATATAAATTGAAATAAAGTGCTGATTTAAAAGTTAGTTATTGCTCAGTATTTCACTTCTCTTTCAAGCCATTAAACTGATGTGACATCCTCTTCTCTTTTTAAATGGGGTAGAGTTTCAGATAAAACATCCAAACAGTGCTATAAATGAACAAGGAAAAAGAACTGGCTGCATGTTAAAAATATTACACAAGCTAGTGCGAATAAAGTGGAATAAATGGAATTTAAAATTCCATTTTAGAAAACTCTGCCAAGTTGATAGGTTTAGTAAACATTTCACTGCCTGCAGGGTTACAGAGTAAGCAGCTTTGGGTTTTCACCTTATACAAAAAGACAGTGGACAATATAAGATACATTATTTCACACCACTGAAAGTGTATGTAGCATCTCTTGGGCCTGTAAAGACATTGACTGTTTTGTGGGGTTTACATCATTGCAGAACTAACGCAAGTGAGCTGGTACCATCAAATACTAGAAAGATGGTCTTGGGATTATCAGCGCAAAGCAAATACATAGACAACTCTTGTCTATGTGCCAAGTTATAAACAACTCTTGCAGGATGTGCAAAAACTGGCTGGGCATTCAGCTGAGACAGCTGTATACAGCAAAATGGAGGAGAACTTTAGAAAAACTGCCAACTGGCTGTAATCTATAAATTGTGCTAAGAGTTCCCCATCCCTATGGTTTCCAAACAGTAACATTAACATACCTTCAGCAGAGATTAATTGTTCCTTCACAATGGAAACACTGAGATTTAAGGACTTTATACTGTATTCAAGTATGTTGATAGCTGTTTTAAGCAGACTATGAAAAGTACAAGTTGTAATTTCGTAATTATGTGGAAATTATTGAGATTTAACAATAGAAGAAATCACACTTACAAAAGATTTCCACAGAAAGCAGTTATGTAGGAATTCACGTTTCAGCATTTTCAAGCTTCCTTTTTGCCTTGAGAATGCCCTAAGAGTGTACAGCATGCCAAAGCAATTGCTGCAGAGTCTGAGTAAACTGAATCATCTGGAGGAAGTGTGCAGAGATAAGCAAGGTGCTGAATTTGAAATTCACAACATATCTTATTCATTGAACTAAGGAATTAGGTTGATAATTATTTTATTACCGACCCACCTCTACCATGATTTTATCAGTCTGAAGGATTGCTAGGTCACGAGTAATATATAGTCACTGAGTTATACTAACATAACCTGAATTCACATTTTCAAAGCTTCCAAATGTTCCTCCACACACTGAGAAGGCAAAGCAGAAAATTATAAAAACTCTGATCACTATAAATGTTGCTGTTAGAATTTGCCTTGCTTGTTGTCCAGTTACACTGTGGGATACACTTAGCTTAGGGCTGCTTCGGCTCCAGCTACGGAGCTAACAAGCTTTCCCTTTTAACACTGTTTTTTCTAGTTGCGGTCTCTGTTGTAATGACTCAGCATACCGAGGCATTCAATACGATGTCTAGATGTTATTGGAAATGTATTTAAATGCTTCAGAGAATCATTCCAACACTACCTGGGTTTTCCTCTAGTATATTTATTTGCAAGAAAGTTAATTTGATGACCTCACTGCACCAACACAGTTGTTTGGAAGATGAGCTGAGATCTATTTTATTAATCCTTAATGAAGAACAATTTTGGCTGGCTGTCCATTTTTCAAACTTAGCATGATGTCAGATGATATCTACCCTCATGCCCTCAAGCACAGGTGAAATTCTATTGCCTACACAAAATACAGATCAATTTTCTTTTTCATTGGGGGAAAAAAAGAAAGGACTCCAAAAACACATCACTGTAAAATAGAAGTGAGATACAGAAGTCTATTCTGACCTCAGATGTCCACTTCCTGATAGTTTAAACATACAGCATAGGAATTAAAAAGCACAGAAGGACCAGTTTTATATTCTAATACTTCCTCAAAGTATTGAATATTCCTTTTCCCAAGCAAGCTATGCATTACTTCTTTATTACTAAGCAATGGAAAGAGAAGTAATAATATGAAGTCCTTTTTCAATGTGGATAATGTTTTAAACTGGTGCTTAGGACATCCCTATTGCAAAAACCAGGGAAGAAAGTCTGATTTTGTCAGAGGGGGGCTGAGCTTTGAGCAGGCAGTGACTCAGATCTCCTACAGCTGATTTAAATGTGTTTCTCATTCCAGCAGACCATTTTATTTTGCTAAAAAAAAACAATTCAACAAACCAAAACCCCTTAAATGTTGGAAAAAATAGTCAGAAATTGAGAAGTCTTTTTCCTCATCAATTCTAATTTTACCCATGAATGAAGCAATTGTGGTAAAAGCTGAATGGGTGTTCCTTCTGTAGTCTAATTTCTGGAAATATTTGAGAGGCTAAAAACATCTTGGGCAACTTCTGCTTCAAAAACACATATGAAGCTCTCCTTGCTTTTACTAGGGCTTGAGCATGGAGGCATCCAAGAGCAAAATTTCAACACACAGAGAAATGTCTTGAACCCATTTCACTCTAGAGACAAACTGTATTCATGTTTTAACACTTGTTTAAATGGATAAATAACAATAAAATATAAAAGAATATAAATCTAAAAACCCAAACAACAATAAAAACCCCAAAGGCCCCCCAGCTCTCCTGCAATCTCAGTGACCTTCCTATATTCTTAGATAATTCAGTGATTCTAAATAATTCAGGTCTGTACGAAAATGGCTTTTAATGTTAACAAGCCTTCTCCAGTTTAAAAATCAGGCAGTTACAAAGTTGAATAATACAAGTAAATACTGATAAAACAACAAACTTCTCACTTTTCAGCTGAAAACATTTGTCTTTGGATTCAAACAAGTGGGCAAGTAATAAAATAGTAACAGAGGATATAAACTTATATACTAAAGAAAACATACCTGGCTGTGACAGAAAAGAGGTTTCCTTTGTAGTGTAGCCAACAATTCCTACTGATTCTGAGTCAAAATGTACTATTTTAAAAGGATTAACATATTTCATCATTTCGTTCGCTAATGGGGTTTTCCCCTTTATGTTTGCACTCAGGATTGTAAAATTAGCATTTTTAAGAAGAGGATCCAATAATCCGCTCACACCTTCATCAAACTCATGGTTCCCCAAAGCCTGTGAAAAGCAAGAAGAAAATATAAAACCCTACCTCCAATATTCAGTCTAAATACTCTCATAAATTATATATAAGGTACGTTTGAGAAAACAGTATCTATGTTCTAGGGAAGAAAACCCTATGTTGTCTAAACCAGTACATTCTTGTTTCTCATGGAAGACAGAAATGTTAATTTTTTTAGGTTTAGGTTTTTGCTTTCAGACTCTCTTATATTAAGATAGATGTGAAAGTTGAAATCCAAAACCTATCTAAATAGGTGTTTGTAATCAAATACCAGATTAAAACTCACTGGGTTTTTATCCTGTAACTGCAAGAAAGAGGATTAACAATAACCACAAAGGAAAACAGGTATTTTGTGTACGGAAAATACACTGTTTAAAAAAATACCAAAGAAAATGTTAAATGCCAATGGCAAAATTTGTTATCTTTAAATAAAACACGTTTTAAGAGCTTGTGCTTAGACTACAGTTTTTAAAAACATATTTAATTCACATTTAAGAGTTCTTGTGTAACAAGAAAGTATCTTTTTCTAGTCATCATCAATACCTAGTGGAAGCTCTAATGTTTATCAGCCAGTGAGAATCTCCACAGACAATCCACAGTAGGTTGTGCGCACCCGTAACACTGAAGTGCAAAGACCATCACACAAAATGAGCAGTCTGGTTCATTCATTAGCAAGGTAATACCAACAAGATGAGAATGTTTAGTTGTTCTAGGTTGCTTAAGCAAACAAAAATGGACTTACCTTAAAGGGCCATGAAACTTTCTCCTACCCGCCCCTTTTTCATGCTCAGCCTAAATTGCCACACGCCTGTGCCCACAAGTTTGGCAACAGCCAGCAAAACCTCTGTAGATGGCAACTTTGCAGAAGCACAGTATACGCAAGAACCTTGTAGCATATTTAGGTGTTAGTGAAGGAAAAGATATATCTGTAGAAACGTGGTAATAGTGTAACTTGGCACAAGTTTTCAGGTGGCAACTAAGTAAAGCATGAAAGGGGTGTTTAAGCCACCAGGCCAACTCTTCTGGACAAAAGCGTGCTCATAATTTCATTATGAAGATTAAGTGGGGAAAGTCACAGTCATCATCTAAAAAGACTTATATACCTCTCTGCTCTACTTAGATAAACAACCCCTATGTGTTTGTTCCAACTTTTATTCCCCAAACAGTTTATATTAACCCTGATCACGTTCCAACCCAAGCAGGACCCTGAAGCCACCACAGACATGGAAGCTCAGTACTTCAATCAACTGCTCGGCAGTGTCTTTCTTTTGTGGGAGACAAAGACTTCTGACTCCTCTGATTCCCACAGACAGGTACTCAATGGCCCTGTGGAAAAATCAGGATATCAGCAGTAACTTGCGTTTGCAACAAACTGCTCCTGCTGACACTAGTGAAAACACTACTCACACCCCAGGGAAGAAGCCAAATTGTCGGCATGCTGCTGCAGGACTTTTCCAAAAGAACTGAGAACTATCTTTAAGAAAATCCTGACTTGGGAAGACACAATGTACTCCAACTATATTCCATTTCTAACCATTTTCTAACTGCAATCTAATTTGCTGCAAAAGATTAACAAAAAAAAATTAAAAAAAGAATAACACGCTAAGGAAACTCATTTTGATGCTGACTGATGTTCTGAAGAGGCATCCACAGACTGGTAGAGCATCTCAAAATGGTAACAAACTATTTCCTTTCGGCTGATACATATGTCTTCTGTTCCTCCTAAATATGCAATTACCCCCCCCCCCCCAAAAAAAAAGGTTGCAATTCAAATAAGAATTTGAATTGGATGTAACTGCCATTAGCTTGTTGTGAAAACCCCCCCAACCAACCACTTATAAAACCTTGTTTCTCTTGGCTTTGTATCTTGCATTTGGATTACTTCATGTCCATTAGGATATAAGCTTTGATCAAAACTTTTCCCATGGTGTGGGTGGTTATAAAGTTTCTTGTTCATGAGAAATCACTGGTGGCTAATAATACAGTTTTATTTTTGATGCAGCTCCTCCTCTGAGGAGGAGGATGTGGACCGTTCGGGGTTCCTGTACTCTAGCTAACTACCCTAACATCAGAGTTTCCAGGACTCTCTACCTGTGCAATATCCCTTCACCAAATCTGAATTCATTGGCCAACATAAGCGTAAGTCACAAGGGGGAATATTCAGAAATATTCAGGCACACAGCATGTGATCATATAATCCTCCTTTTCACAAGAAACCAGGCTGAAAGTATTTCAAAATCAGGATAAAAATTAACAGAAGGATGCAATTTAAAAGTAAAACCAGAAGACTTCTATCACCCCTCCAATTACTGCCTCTGTGGTACTTGATTTGGATTTTGGTGTTAATTAACACCAAAAAGCAAGGCTAGTGCCAAGAAAATTTGGAGGGCAATACCTAGCGAGAAGATAAGCTTGAGGTGATAACAGGCATAAAAGAGAGAAAGGCAAACCTAAAAAAGGAAATTTGCCCCATTCGTGGAACAAACCTCTAATGCTGCAAGGCTGCCCTAAGTCCTTGTAAGGCTCCTGCCCCTATTCTGTAACAACTTCTATGACTCATGTTCCCTCCTTCATCCTGTTTGTAACCCTACTCTGGTATCTCACTTCTAACCATTTCAGTAATCCCCACCTCTTCTGTTAGGGATGTGACTTCCCAAATTTTGCTTTAAGAAACACTAGCTCACTCTTCTGCAGTGTGGCTCTTACCTTGCTCCCTGTGCCCCCCGCCCCCATCCTCACTGCATGGTCCCCATGGTCCATGGACAGAAGAATTGAAAAAGATGCTGCAGCACTGCCCAACACTCAGCATTTGTCCTCAGGCTCTTTGGTAGCAGGGAAGGGTCCTGAAGTCTCTGTAGTTTCTCAGTCTATCCTGTCCCCTTCTATCCACCGACAATATTCAAATTATAATATGCAGCACCTCCACAGAGAGCAAGTGGCTGACTACTTCACCTAGGGCATTAGCATCCAATACAAGCCTCTGGCTCTGGTGTGGAATTATTTTTTAATCTTATTCTGATGAAAAAGATCATGAGATCTCCTAAACAGTCTGCAGTTGCTTCCTACATAATGTGTTTCTAAAACTGAGCACTAGTTCAATACTGCTGATTTCGCCTGAAAGAATTTCTTCTTGTGATATGATCAGGAACTGTACAAGCTCCCATCCTGCCCATGAACCAGTCAAACCAGCAAACGCAAGGCTGAGAAACGACAGCCAGCTTTGGGAAGAAAGGTAGGAAAAACCACCTCAAGCTAATTCTGCACTGCAGAACCCCAAAGTGCTCCCCAGCTCTCAGTGGGGATGATTCCTGAATGCACACACTCCTACCTGTCACCAATGGGAAGAAAAACCCTGTTAATGTTAGTTTTACGATTAGGAAACAATTCATTAGGCCATGTGAACAAGGAGTTGTGTCCTTCACAGAGCTGTCTGTCTGGTATGAAGCGTGTTTAGCCTAGGAGAGTGCACTGGGGCATCACTTTCCCCTCTGTAGCTGTTCTAAGGCAGAGGGAAGAAACGGGTGAAGCCATTTTTACCTGGGAAAGGAAAGTGCAGTCCTTTCCAGAGAAGGCAAAAAAGATGAAGACAGAGGATGCGATATGCACAGATTTTCCCCTCAAGCTGTCAACTGGGATGAAATAAATATGCAGTCACTCTCAAACATAACTTTAATCTCTCTCCCTTCTGCGGTTGTATGCAAGCAAAATAAGCCACGACAATTCTTTATACATTAATAGGCTATTGTCCTGACACAAAAGATTTAAGGACATGGAGTGACATCCTCCAATCTCAGTCTCAAATTCTCAGCACACCCTTCTCTCAGCACTTGGACAACCAAAAGAGACAGAGTAAAGGTGCAGGACTGGCACCGTCTCAGAGAGCTCCAGCACAGATGCGCTGTTACAGTCCCTGGGCCACTTGCACACAGTCGCTTACACCACGTCATGACCACAGCTCTGGTGGGGCTGGACACGACCAGGGTGGGACTGACGAAAACTAAAAATCCTCACCCTTCAAAGCAGCACTGCCAACATGTGCCACCCGTCCCTTCCCGCAGGGCAGAAGCTGGCAGGGCAGAAGCTGGCAGGGCAGGCTGTGAGCCTCGGCCAGGGTTAACCCCTCCGTCGCAGGCCAGGCTCCTCGCCCGGCTTTTGCTGGGCTCGCTTCCATACCTCTGCTGACCCCACTCCAGCAGACTCCGTCCAGCCCCCGCCCGCCCCAAGCCCCTGCCTCTCCCAAGGGGAGCTCTGCCGCTGCCTGTCTTTTTCTCTGTGTGGCCTTGGCATCAGCTCCCGGTTTCGGGCTGCCCGTGGGGCTGCCAAGCTCTCGACTTCATTCGGCCGGGTGCCCGTCACCTAGCACAGGGCTTCTCTTCTCCTCGCTTACCTCCCGGCCGGCTTTGACCCCGATTTTAGCGTGGCCGGCGGCCTCCTCCGATGCAACGCTACGCGCTCAAGGAGGTGGCAATGCCGAAAACGGCAGCAGGGGAGGAAAGGGAGGCACAGCCCCAGCACCCAAGGGGGGGAAGCCCCCCACCGCGCTGCCCGCCGCCCCCCGGCCCGCTTTACCATGGCGTCGTAGCGCAGGAGGTTCATGAAGTGGACCGCCTCCCAGCCCTTGAAGCGGGAGAACCACACCGTGCCCTGGTACTGGTCCCCGGCGTCCAGCAGCAGCACGTTGCGGTGCGCGGCCCGCTCCGCCGCCACCCGCGCCGCCCGCCGCGCCACGCCGCCGAAGCAGCCCGCCGCCCGCTCCGCGCCCGCGCAGCTCCGCGTCCCCGCGCCCTGCGCCTCCACCCGCCCGTGCACGTCGTTGGTGTGCAGCAGGGTCAGCCGCAGCTCCGCCGCCGCGGCCAGCACCGCCGCCGCGCACAGCCACAGCGCGCCCGCCAGCCCCGCCATGCCGCGGGGGCTCCGCGCCGCTCCGCGGAACCAGGGAGAACGGGGTGGAGGGGGGATGGTGGTGGCGGCGGGAGCGGGAGGAGGGACGCGGGGAGCGGCGCGGCGGGGCGGGGAGCGGGCGAGCCGCCGGGGAACCCGCGCAGCCTGCGCGCCGCCCCGGGGAGCCTCCGGCCGCGACCCGCCCGCAGCAAAGGCGCTCGCTTGCCCGTGGGGCGCGGAAGCCGCAGGTGCTCCGCGTGTGCGGGGCGTGTGCGAGGGCGCGGGGCGGCCGCCGGGGACCTTTCCTCGCCGCGCCGGCTGCGCCGGGCGGCCGACACCCCTGCCGCCGCTCCTCGGGGCTCTGTGAGCCGCAGGCACCGTCCCGCGCCCGCGTACCTCCCCCGCGCCCAGCCCCCCCCGGGGTCCTTCACCGCGCCGCAGCTGCTGCCGGGCCGGAGCCGGGCTTTCAGCCGCGAGGTCAAACGAGATGAAAATTGAGCCAGCAGCCAAAGGACAAACTCCATTGCCTACAGAAGCCTTAGTGAATGTTTAGTACGCTGAAAGGAGTTTCCAAACCTTCCCATGAAAATGTTTGTTTTAGGGGTGCCACTCAACCTCTCTCCTCCTCTTTCTCCAACGACACTTAAAATAAAGAGTGCTATTTCAGCCCTAAAAAGAGCTATACTATTTAAGAGTTGATTTAATTATAGCTCTAGTGTTTTCAGCGTAGATTCGTGAACTGCTTTCAAGACTTTCCTTCCGTGGTTAAATGCTAAGCTTTTAGCTGTGGTTTGGCATATGCACGCTGAAGGGAAAACCCGCCAATGCCTTAAATAAACAGCTCTTTAGGGGTATGGCGTGGGGTGATCACCACTTTGGCAAATCCAACTGACTGGTGGCTCGCTAAATGCTTCTTTAAGTCGTGCGACCACCATGTAGGTCCACATCTTCTACTGCTATTAAGTGATGAAATTATCTGGAGAAAGAAATTGTTCACAGTTTGCTTCTGAAGTGCTGTAACTTCTGTATACTTTCTTGCAACTTTTGGACAATCGCATGTTGTAAGCAGCAACTGACCAGCTGATTTTCTTCTTAAAAACAGAAGCTTCCCCACCGTGTAGAGAAGTGATGTTTCTCACAGCATTACAGAGGCTCTACGTGTTGCTGCCTCCTTTCCTCCGGATGATGTCATGCCCTGGTTTCCTGGGGCACCCAAAGTCCGCGGGATGGAATCTGAACTCATTTGGTCTGTTTGTTTCCTCAGATGGCTGGAAAGTGAATGAACCTGTATTTTCTTCCATGATGGCTATGCTCCACTATCCCCGTGCTCCCATATGTGACTTGAATTAAAACAGCTGTGTGGTATCATTTCGATTCCCTTGGATGACTGCGCTGTGCACTGCCTACCCCATCCCGGGGGAATCCCTAAGTGGCATCTGGAGTTTAGCTTCCTCTCCTCCTTTCATATCCCCTTAGCTATGCCTCCTCCCTCTGCTGGCCTGTCCCGACAGCCTGGCTGGGATTCAGTTCAAAGCCAAGACACATTTAAGTGTCTGCAAGTAGATGCCTATGTGTGCTCAAGCTTGCTTAAATTTTCATTGTGGGCAATGGAAATCTCGTCAGGACAGTCACTGGCACTTAGGGAGTGATCCGGTCACCCTAAAGTAGACACACGGGCTGGGATTCATCACCTAAACAAAGGTGCCGGTGCTGTTCGGTGGTCTCTGGGTCTCCCTCTGGAAAGGGCAATCTTGTGTAGGTCTTGCGTTGTATCTGCCAGCCTCACGTGGCTGTCTTGGATGTCTGGATGTCTCTTTTTGGGCAACTGAGCGTCATGAGCCATGGCTGGTCTGCTGGATGACTAGATCTTCACTGACTTTAGGAGTTTAAACAGCTCATCACAAGTAGAAAGAAAACACCAGTCCTGAGTTCAGTCACACCCACTTCATCCTGATCCAGTGGTCCTCTTCTGAACCTGCTAGACAAACAGCAATGCCAGCATTACCAAGCGGCCCATATCTGCTAGGAAGTCAGCTGTGTTAGAAACAAAGACAACTCTGGCTAGTTGCACTGCTTCTGGATGGCCAAGCTTGCATGCATGTGTGCGCCAAACACCATTTATCTTGTTGGCATCTGTCTGGCCTTGTCTTCTTTCCTCATCAGTCACTGTCCCCAGACACACCATTTCTAAACAGATGCTGGTTCTGCCCACCGCAGCTCTGTGCAAACACAGAGACACAGCGAAAACCCAAAGGAAGCAGAATGTACTTGAATACACAATATTGTCTTTGGCTTGTGCAGCACAGTCCTACCCTGAACTCCACAGAGCTCTTCAGGCCTGGAGCAGGCAGACTTCAGTCTGATCCAACACAGTGTACCAGAAAGAGCCTGGGCTGTCCTGAAAAGACACTGCACCCTCATGTGTCAGAGGTGGACAATGGAGTACTCATGGGGGGCCACCACTTTTGTGCCTGCTGGCCTTGGCCATTCACAAGATGCCCCTTATCAAGCTTCTCATTCTGATTCTGCAAAGATCTCACCTCATGCAATATTCACTTACAAGGCGATCAGACACATAAATAGGCACCCTCTTGCTGTGGGAAGGGCTCTTTGACAACAGTGCCTTTATTCTGGGAAGCAGCTTCCTAGATATTAATGAAGGCGAGAAGAGGGAGAATAAGTGGGACCAGCCTTGTGCTAAAAAGGTCTACTCCAGAACCATGCCAGGATGGCCAGAGCAGGGGTATCTGAGACAAGGGACGTGCTACTAAAACAAGATGTCCACTAGATATCCACCTGCTCCTATTGCAGCCTCTCCAGCCTACCACCGATGTTTTAAGGAAAAGCATAACACTGTGAAAATGCACAGAAATACACCTGAAGCTGCTGGAACTGAAGCTAGAGAAGACAAGAGAGCACCAGAAAGTGCGTGTCTAACAAGTCTTATGAGAGAGTGCTAAAGAGAGAAAAAAAGTGCTTCATGCCTGTTAGTTGACTCCTTCCTTTCTCCCTTTCTGCTCCTCTGAAAGAAGCAATTAAGGTGTGCTCCAGGATGTCAGTGGCACATCTCATGATAGCAGAGATCAGTCTCTGTATTCAGCACTGGTGTATGTCTCAGGAAAGCTCTTCCAGAGCTTCTTTAATCGTTTTCAAAGCTGTCACACAGGACTGGTTCTGACATGGGCTAACGTGTTGCAAACCTTGGTTGGGCAAGGGTGAATTCCACAGCCAGGCAGCAATACCTTGAGAGAGCATGGTATTACCATGTGGTTTCCCTCTAGGAAGCGGGTTGCTCTGTATTGTTCCTCTAGGTCACTCAGCAGAGCTGTATGGGCAACGAGCTCTTGGTCTTCCTCTGGAAGTCAGCATGGAACAAAGGATAATGATTATGCCTTGCCTTTTTGGGTCGAATGTTACTAGAAGTAATTTCTGGAGCTTCTGCAGAGGGCTTTCAATAACAGGCTTCTTTTGTCACTGTATTTCTTCCTGGCATCTCTGTCGCAGGGCCCAGCAGCTCACACCAGACATTAACAACATACTTGGTTTCAAAATATTCTGGAATGGGCCAAGAATGGGCCACTCAGCTGCACTGGATGGCTTCTAGAGGAACTCAGGGCACTGAGACCAAGGGAGTCCCCTCTTCAGGGGCTGGCTCTGAGATGAGTCACAGACTCCTGCAGCCAGCTGGGTAAACGTCCCACATGGGTGGAATTTCTCATGCTCTACCACAAGCATTCCAGGGTGGTCTGGCGCAGCAATCAACTGAGCTGCTAGGAATGGTGGTTCCCAGCATTCCTCTGCTTGGAGGTGTTAACAGGAATAATCAGGCTTCCCTGTTTGGCCTTTACATAGGAAGAGGCTTTCTCTGCTATCATTTTAGCTCTATGATTGAGAGTCTAAAGTGAGGTCAGCCACTTCTTACGCAAGAGTGAGAACCCAGAAACAATGAACTGTCTCAGTGGACTTCAGAAGACTGTCAGTGTCATAAATGACATCACTGGCTTCTGCTCATCACCTCCATGCATGGCTTCATTTTGCCCCAGCTCACATAATCTCTGAGACATACTGTCATTGCTTTTCCAGGCCTGAACAAGGCACACTTCCTCCTTGGGAACTCTCCCACCATTGTGGAAGTGGGCTCCCAGGTATGTCTTAGAAGACGGAACAATCCCCCACACTGTTCCTTCCCTCAGTTAATCCTTTGGACATCATTCCCACTTCCATCCTGGTGGAGTGGGGATCCTCATCCCTTTATCTCCCTCCTGTATCTTACAAGTATGAATTTTCACTGTAATGCTTAGTCCAAACATAGAATCATAGAATGGTTTGGCTTGGAGGGACCTTAAAGATCGTCGAGTTCCAACCCCCCTGCCATGGGCAGGGACACCTTCCACTAGACCAGGTTGCTCAAAGCCCCGTCCAACCTGGCCTTGAACACTTCCAGGGAGGGGGCATCCACAGCTTCCCTGGGCAACCTGTTCCACTGTCTCATCACCCTCACAATAAAGAGTTTCTTCCTAATATCCAATTTAAATCTATCATCCTTCAGTTTAAAACTGTTACCGCCTGTCCTATCACTACACTCCCTGATAAAGAGCCTCTCCCCATCTTTCCTGTACCCCCGTTTAAGTACTGGAAGCCGCTATAAGGTCTCCCTGGAGCCTTCTCTTCTTCAGGCTGAACAACCCCAACTCTCCCAGTCTGTCCTCACAGTAGAGGTGCTCCAGCCCCCTGATCATCTTCGTGGCCTCCTCTGGACCCACTCCAACAGGTCCATGTCCTTCTTATGCTGGGGGCCTCAGAGCTGCTGAACACAGGACTCCAGATGGGGTCTCATGAGAATGGAGTATAGGGGGAGAATCACCTCCTTCGACTTGCTGGCCACACTTCTCTTGATGCAGCCCAGGATACAGTTGGCTTTCTCAGCTGTGAGTGCACATTGCTGGTTCATATTCAGTTTTCCATCCACCAATACCCCCAAGTCCTTCTCTGCAGAGCTGCTCTCAATCCGCTCATCACTCAGCCTCTATTTGTGCTTGGGATTGCCCCGACCCATGTGCAGGACCTTGCACTTGGCCTTGTTGAACTTCATGAGGTTTGCACAGGCCCACCTCTCAAGCCTGTCCAGGTCTCTCTGGATGACATCCCTTCCCTCCAGCATGTTGACTGCACCACACAGCTTGGTGTTGTCGGCAAACTTGCTGAGGGTGCACTCGATCCCACTGTCCATGTCACCAACAAAGATGTTAAACAGCGCCAGTCCCAGTACCGACCCCTGAGGAACAGCACTTGTCACTGCTCTCCACTTGGACATCAAGCCATTGATTGCAATTCTTTGACTGTGACCATCCAGCCAATTCCTTATCCACTGAGTGGTCCATCCATCAAATCCATGTCTCTCCAATTTAAAGACAAGGATGTCGTGCGGGACAGTGTCAAATCTTTTGCAAAATTCCAGGTAGATGACATCAGTTGCTCTTCCCTTGTTCACCAATGATGTAACCCCATTGTAGAAGGCCACCAGATTTGTCAGGCACGATTTGCCCTTAGTGAAGCCATGTTGGCTGTCATCAATCACCTTATTTTGCATGTGTCCTAGCACAGTTTTCAGGAGGATCTTGTGCCATGATCTTGCTGGGCACAGGTGAGACTGATTGGCCTGTAGTTCCCCGGGTCTTCCTCTTTTCCCTTTTTAAAAATGGAGGTTATGTTTCCCCTTTTTCAGTCAGCGGGAACTTCACTGGACTGCCACGACTTCTAAAATATGATGGATAGTGAGTGGCTTAGCCACTTCATCTGCCAGTGCTCTCAGGACCTGCAGTGTTACTGATGTTAGGTGTTACCGAGACAGGACATAAAAAAGAGCTCTTAAACCAGAGTTTACAGTCCAGATTAAGAGTACATGGAGCAGGCTGTTAAGCAAATAACTGGGTAGGGAAAAATATCAGATGGAAAAAAGAGTCTGGGAAAAATAATGTAGGAATCTAAAATAAAACAAGTTTCGAGATCAGGGTTGGATTTTACTTGTGCCTTTATAGCTTGGTCAGAAAATTCAGTTTGGAAATCAAATCCACAGATTAGCTGGGTCTCTTCTTGGCTGACCTGTTAAATTGGGTAGTTGTATATTTTGCACCTGCCATTAATAAAGTATGTTGGTTTCACTAACAATGAGAAGTATCATAGTATTTTTTAAGCCACAATGCAAAATATCTAGTTCTTAAATACATTTCCCTTAAGGAAACAGCTAACAAGTAGTCAACATGGAGAGACAGGCATCCTACCTGCCACGGGCACCTACTTTAGAATAACGTCTCCGTTGACTGGAGCAAGTCTAGGTAACTGAAGTTAGATCAGACGAATCCCATGTGCATAGAGGATGTAAGCATACCTGTCAACATACGTATGCAATCTTATACACAAATAACATGCATCATAGTGGTATATAAAATCAAGATGAAGATGTAAAATAATCTTAACAGACAGGAAATCTCAAAACCAATGTTGGCCATACAATCTCAATTTGACTTCACTGTGCATATGTATTGTGATTGGGTTTTAATTATAAGATCATAAAATAGGCTTTTCAACTGGACTTCTGATTCATGTACTGTGCGGGACGGACTATGGAACCCCTCACTGCTGTACCTCAGTGTTACCAGGATGTTACTTAATTTCTAGACCACCCCTCTGGGGTAACATAGTGATCTCACCACCATTTTAGACACCAGGGATTTATGATGCACAGAAGTAAGATCAGAAGTGTCACCTTTCCCAGCCTCAGTCTCCTAAGACGTGGCTTTTCTGAGTACTCAGGTGGGTGTAGTCCTTTTCTCAAGCACGGTACAACTTCAGTTGTAGCCTTTGGTAGTCCTACATACTGCAGACAACTGATCCTCAAGTCAAGCCCTGGAAGACATGATCACCATTTAGAAAACAGAAGTGAGCAGTGACTAGCAAAAGTTTCACTAAATGAATTCCCAAATATCATGGCAAGCCTACAAAAGTGCAAAGGTGCTGAAGTGCTATTCTTCAGGGTTTGTCCAGTGACTCCAGCCACGACACTATCCTTCTATAAACCCCTGTCTCATGTCTTACGTCCTTTGTACTTCTCCGAGAAATGAGGTATGAAGGGAGGGAAAGCCCACTCCTTCACTGTACAAACCCTATGACCTCCAAAACAAGCTTTTTCCATACAGGGAACGAAACAGAATTCCAGTGGAGAAATAGAAGGCTATGTACTTCAAGATCTCATCATAATGCCTATTCACAGGGGACTGGGTAAAAAGAATTTTAATGCTGGCATTGCCTGATTGTTCTAGATTTGACCCCGCGACCTTAACAAGGTTTTTAAAAATCACTTTGTCTGCAGTGTCCTAGCGTTTTTTAAAAAGCAAATGAGAACAAAACCAAAACTAGAAGTTCTATCATGTGGCAGTATATTATTATCTCCATGGTACCACAGCTGCTTTGGAACCTCTAAATCCACAGTATAGACCTCTTCCTGCTGACTCCTGCCAAAACGACAGACAGTGATAGAGTGTCTTCATCCTTCATGGTGCAATATTATACTACATCAGACATGGGGTTTCACAGAGACTTGCAGGAATAGTGTCACATACGCATCCCAAGGCCTCTGTAGAAAGATAGGTTTTACTGGTTAACAGAACACCCTTTCTTCATTTTCCTTCCCTCTTTGATCTCTCCTGTCTCATCTCTTCCAGCACGGCTTTTTTTCCCTGCCTCTGGCTCCAGGTAATAATCCCATTCTCTTGGACTGTACTACCTCTTATTTCATTCTCTGCTCTGTCAATGCTGTGAGTTCATTTGATTTCAATGTCCTGCCCTACCACCAGGCTACCAGTCAACTCATTATTTCTTTGGCTAACCCTCCACTGCTCTCCACGTGTCCAGCCTGGATCTTCCTGGCTCCCACTTCTAATTCCAGTCCCACATTTAATTCCAGTCCCACATTCTTTCTCTTGCTTTCCATCCCTGAAACATTTATGTTGAAAAACAGTCAATCAGTTAAGTCAGTTAAGAGCATCTAAGTATTATTCAAAATGCATAAATGGAAAGGTATCATTCTTTTTCTGGGAGATTTGCTTATCTGCGACGGACACCTATTATTTAATCATACGGTTCACAAATGGTTCACAGCCACCGTGCTCATGCACTGTTCGTCTTGGATGATGCTGCACTCTGCTGGATGCAGCTAGTTCCGTCACTTGCACTTTTTAGTCTCCCCTCCCCTATTTTCCTGCAATTAGTTTGTATTCAGCACTTTTCAGTGTAAGTACAGTTTTAGCACAAATCATTTCTACTTTGCAGCATTGGTTTTCATGAAAGCTGACTTACATCCCTCTTTCTGATTTGGCTTCCATTATTCTCAAATCCTAAAATATAAGAAAATTAGAGGAAGAAAAAAAGATGGAATGGAAATACATCCGACCATCCAGGTGTTTCCTTTGTGTTTGCCAGACCTCAGTTCTGCAAGTGCCATCTCTTGTGAGAGAGGTCTCCACAGTCCATGCCCCTTTGACCAAACATCCCAACTATGATAGGCTCCAGGCATCTTTCTGTAGCTCCTTTTCCTTAGAAACACCGCTACGAAAAAGTCTGCATGAAATTTGCAAACAATCAAGGACTCAGACAAACTGGTCTAATTAAAACAGAATGTACTAAGAATGTATAGGAAAAACGGAGTGGACCGAAAGGACTTGTCTGAGTAACTAACTCAGTTTACTCAGCAAATGTCAGGCTAGGGAGGTACATCTTGGATTCATTACAAAGGAAGCAATATCTTACTTGTTCTCCGCTCCTATCCTCAGGCAGCTGTCAGCAAGACAATCTCTTCCTTCCTCTCCTTTCTGATCCTCTTGACTACAACGTCTCAGAGACACAGCCTCTAGTGTCCAGCGTTTCTTGTCCCTACTGCTCCCACAAACACCGTTCCTTTATAGCCTGTGACCACTTTTGATGTTCGAGTTGTGACAGATTTCATTACCTTATAACATGGGCTGGTCACAGTTATATTTCAACAATGAAATGTCTGCACCATCTGGGATAAGAGTCTCTCTTCTCTCTACAGTGGTTAACACCTTCTAACATGACCCTCATCCCTGCCCCCTCCAGCTAACTCTGGAGTTATATTTCCCAATTTCCTTTCTCAGAACTTGGCATTTCAAAAGCCTCTTTGATCTTGCCATCACCTCGGCATGCCTGAAGGGTAAAGATGTGTAGACCGTGGTTTGCATGTCAGTCTCCCCTCATTCAAGGTGTTGGACTGGCTAGGTCAATTTGCCCATAAAGCAACAAGACTGGTATTTTCATACCATTTTATTATTGATACTTCTCATAACACCAATGAATTACTGACAAATTAAAGTCCATCCATCCCAGTGGCTATGGACTTTACTACCTTTTGGTCCATGGAGTTCTGTTTCTGGAGTGTGTTTAATTCTGTATTTCTCATATCTAATGCATTTGACTCCTGTTTGATCTGAATTGTCAGCAAAGCAAAAGAAGATTCCATCAGTGGAATGACAAGCAAAACAAAAGTACAATACTGCACTTCTGACTCCTTATTTATGTCAGAGACAGGGATGCAGGATCTGAAAAGTCTCACCTACGAAAAGCAAGTCCAGTCAAACTTTGGATTAAAAAATTAAACCATGTGTTCACACAGGAATGGTGTCATACTACCTAGCTGGTAATACCCTGGTCCCTTAAAAGTTTAAATGGCATTAACTTTGCTCCTCCAGTGCTATGCAGCAACAAAAGGCAGTATTTTACTCTACAGAAGCCAGGACAATTTAAAGCAATAAAGATTTCACTACAGACAACCTCAAAAATCTGTAACTCTCTTTCCCTGGCTCCAGCTCTGGTACTTTCCTTCTGACGCTGTTCATAACATAAGCACTTCCTGATCCCCAAAGGCCACGAACACGGGAAGGACCCAGTAGGCCTCTTCTTTTGCCATATTATTTTGCACACTCATAAACCAGATGCTGTTTCTGAGCTATTCCCATACAGTTTAGCATGACTGCCAGGAGGCTCCCCGTAGAAAATTGTAAGTATTTCCCCTTAGCTCATCCCTTTCACCACCCATCTCACATTTCGGAAACAGTTTTTATTAAGCAGCTATGTGCTTATTCTGCCTGTTGAGATGTTACCACCATAGCTAAACACTAACTAAGTGTAGATACCAGAGACACTTTGATTTCAGAAGAAAGCTGGGATCTCTTGGTACTTGTGATGCCAAATAGTGTTGGTGACATTATTATTATTATTATTATTGTTATTATTATTATTATTCCATTGCTGACTTTTGGAACAAAATGTGATGCTGAAAGAATCAGTTCCCATTAATCTTGACTGAAAAGTACGTTGAAAAGATGCTAAGAGTTACCAGCCAGCATAACTTGTTTCACATTCTAATCTGAAACTTTTTTAATTTGGAAGTGCACATTCACTTGGAATTTTAGGTAATTTATGCTGAAATGGTAGAAAAGCATTAAGGTCAAAATAAAAGAGCCTTTACATTTTTCAGTGGACCTGCTTTATTTTCTGTTCAGATTACGGTTCGCAAAAATGTTTAAAGTGTAGTTTTTTTGACTAATCTTAGAGCAGGAGTTCCAGTTTTGTGCTACAAACCTTTCCTGCACAGCTACAAAGCCACTCGCCAGGGGTGGTTACCGACCAGGCCCACAGACAACGGCAGGCCTGTGGGTGACAACAACCCTGCCTGGGATGAATAGAAATAGCACAAAATAAACGTGGGGAAGCGTTTAGGCCACAAAGCAGGATCTGGACTCACACGGACTTGGATCAAGTCCCGGGAGGTGCCAAGGACACAGAAGAGCCCCGAGGCTTGGCAGGAGACAGCGGCTTCTTCAACATGGCGGCGCCGGTGGCAGTTCCCTCCGAGGCCGTTTTCCCGCCTTTTCTGAGGGCACCGAGCGTCCCAGGCCAGGCCGGGCACCCCGGCTCCAGCTCCCCTTGCCCTGCGCGCGCTCGAGGAACACTGAAGCGCATGTGAGGTGCTGCTACGGCTCGCTGCAAGCGCCCACCCCGCCTCCGCTGCCCTCCGCGCCCGCGCAACTCACCACCGCCCCCTCACACTTGCGCCCCACCCGCTGCCTCCCCGCCACTCCACAGCGATCACGGTTGCGGGGCGCCCGGACTCACCCTCCCCGGCGCTGAGCCCCCGAGCCCCAGCTGGCAACGGCGAGGCGGAGCCCCGTGCGGCGGCTGGGAGAGGCGATCGCTCTGCGGGACACGGCGCACGGCGGCTCCGAGCCACGGCCGGGCGCCCGGCGGCGGGAGAGCCTCCTCCTCGGGGCGCCTTTCCCCCGACCTCCGTGAGAGGGGGCTCCGGCTCTTCTCTTGGCTCGGTCTTCCCACCGCTGCCTCCTTCCTGCAGCCCGGGGTGACAGGGCGTCCGCGGCGGAGGCTGAAGCCTTGGGACGGGATGACAGGCGGAAGCGTTAGCGTAAAACTTCATTAGGCGGCATTTGGCTAATTGTGAGACGTGGGCAGCGGAGAGGAAACAGCGGGTTTCCCCTTCCCCATCGCTAGCGGGGGAATTGCTGCTCCCTCCTTGCGGAGCTGGTGCCGGGGCAGGAGCTGCCGCTGAGCAGAGCCGGAGCCGGGCGGGCAGTGGCGGGAGCCCCTCGCCCGCCTCGGCTCCCGCACGGCCTGAGCAGGGCCCCTGCCTCCTCCCGCCCTTGCGCCGGAGCACCCCCTCGGCCCCCTCCGGGAAGGAGAAACCCCTCAGGGGTTGAGCAGATTTTCCTTCAGGAGGAGGCAAAACTAGCGGTAGGGATCCTCTGTCTGCACGGGAGCCGCTGTGAGGCGCGAAGGACGCGGCGGGCGCTTGCCCTCAGTGGCGGCGGCAGGAGGGCCGGGTGGCCGGGCCTGCCTCGGGCGCTGGGCTGATCAGGGAGAGCCCTCAGGCTCCGGGGGGGGGGGAGCTCCCGGCAGCTTGCCCTCTCATGTGGGGGCTAGCCAGGCTGCTGGGCTTCACACAGGAGGGCCAGAGATCTCTCGAAATGGATCTTGCTGAGGAGATGCCTCATACTCCGGGTCAGTGTTGGGCTAATCCCAGTGTGAGTCTCAGCCGACTGTAACCCCAGGTGGAAAAGGGACACTTCAATCATAATTCCCAAGTATCGCCCTATTTCAAAATATTTAGGGTTCTGCGGCAGATGTAAAACCAGAGTAAAAGCTGGCATGGAAAAGGCTTGCTGCTGGTCTCTTTCATCCAAAGCTGTTACCATCTCCTTGGCTTTCATCATCAGAGAGAAAATCTGAAAATGACATTTGGTTTAAGATTACAAAAATAACAACAAGATAAAGTAGCCGAGAGCAGCGCTTGTGTGTCTCTCTGCTAACAGTGCAACAGACCTCCCAACGAAATGGCTGCTGCCTTCGCACATCAGCAGCGGCAATGGAAAAGTAGGGAAAATGACACACAGCTCTCTGCTTCCCAGCTTGATGCCATCTATCCTCCATTACAAGTCTAAGGAATTGGGGTTTGCACTAAAAGTTGTGGGTGTTTGCACTTGTAACTTACTAAACAATGTGCAATTCTTAGTATTTTGCCTGACTGTATTTTAAGGGTCTTCAGGCAGTCAGACTAGTATTAACCCTAAAATGCAGTTTATGAACATTCTAAGAGTTTGGATATTGCAAATGTGCATTTCTTTTCCAAGTGTATAATAGGGAAAGTGTGTGGTTGATACCAGTTTGGGGGGGGTTTGTCTTACCAAAGGTGTTAGCTCTAGTCCTGCTACGCCTTCAGTTGAAGGGAGAGATGTGAATCTATTATGTTGTGGTTGTCTTCACAGAAAGCTCCAAGTCTGTGGCTCTCTTCCAGCTACCAACTCTGTTTTGAGAGGACAGTTGATATTACAGGTGATAAAATTTAAAGTTATAAGTAACGCTGAGATACTGAATACCTGTCAGACAGGTGAAGTCACAGGTGAGGGGAAAAAATAAATTGATTCCCTGTTTTCTCACAGTTCTGTTGTAAATGTGATGTTCTAAGGATATAAGTGAGACAAGGTTTGTAAAGAGAGTTAACATGCTTTATTGGGTTAGCTTACATAGTTGGAAAAATACATACAAGCTCTTGGGCACATAAGCACTTCTTCAGAGACCTTGCCTGTTTTTTCCAGTTATATCCTGTTTTCTGACATTCAGCTGAATATCTGAATTTCCAGGTGTCTGAATTTGTCAGAGCCTTTCAAGGCCTTTCTCAGAGCCCATTATAGAAATCCTCTAATTTATTTATGAGATTCTTTGAAATTATTTCTTTTAAAACTAGGTGTATGCATGAGCAGTTCTCTGATTGCATCCCTAATATGGGTGTGTGCACCCCCTTAAATATCATTATAAATAACTGAAATGGAAAAAGAAATATGAAAAAAAATTGCAACAAAACAAGCTTGATTATCAAAATATTTAAGTATCCAGAAGACCGTGAACGTATAATGCAGGAAGTGAGAACATTTTGTATTGCGTAGACAGTTTAGGATGTGCCACTTTCCAGTCAACTCTTACTTCCAGTAAAAGATACTAACCATCAGAGGGCACTCCTGATCCTACAAAGAAATAATGTGGTTTGCTAGAACAATGGTGAGCAGTCAGACTTCCCTAATCTGGAAACATGCTTTACATGATTTATATCCCATTGGCATCTGGATTATGAGTCAACAGATGATAAAGTCAGATATTTATGACACCTCCATTTACCACCCTTTACAGCACAGCGCTAAATACTGTATAACTGATGCACTTGATTTAAAAGTCACTTGCAGCATAGTAGTTCTAGTGATTTCTTCACAATTTAATATAGTGCTTAGCTCAGGCTGTGAAGGAAGTTTGCTAAAAGATGATTAACAATAGGGTCTGTGTTTCTTTAGCAATGTCCTTAGCGTCCATATAAGAGTGTTAGTCTGGGTCAAGATGCTGTGTCTGGTATGGTGTAGTATGTTCTTGCTAACATTCACCTAGGAGCAGCTTATTTGGCTGTATGTGAGAGGAGAGGCAGTCAGATGGTTAGGTGTGTGCTTAGCAGAGAAGTGTGCTAAACTTTAATATTTCCTTTCATATGGTCTTACACCCCTGCGAATTTTGCCTTATATGTCCTTGTCCTTTTCCTGTGAGAAACATTCCTAAAGTATGCATTTTGGTGTTTTTTTTTTTTTTCACTGCACTTCTATTCTCTGTTTGAAAGGGAGCACTTTTGTCTCCTTGCAAAAGCAAAAACTTGAAAACAGCACAATTTCTGAGTTTATAACAGCATGTTCACAAAACCAACAAATCAACTATCAAAACATTTTACTTCTTTTTTTTTTCTTTTTTTTTTTTTTTCTCCCTTGAGAGGCTTTGCATGTTGTTTACTAATGTTTTACAAACCCTGATGGCAACCCCTGACTCTAAGACAGACATGGAAAGTGGAGGGAACCTGTCATACCTTTTTTTTCCCCCAGCCTCAGCCCCACAGCGTATTGGCATGTTTATTCCTTGAGAACAGACAACTTGATGCAATTCCTTATATACACTCTCCTTGTAACAGTGTCAAGGCCGCATAGAGGGATATGCTGGAAACAGGAATGTAGCCAAGTGGAGGGAACAGCAGGCACTGCTTACATGTGCGATCCAAGACCTCAGGGGTAGGGTTCTTATTCGGTCTCTGGTCTGGGTTCTGTATTCCCAGTGTTCCCATCTGTGTTTTATCTGATGCTGATGCTGGTGCTTAAACCCAGCAAAAGCTTTCCATTTTAACGGGTAGATCCTGTTTTATTTTTTGGGGGGAGACAGGTTTGGACTCCGTGTTCAGAGATCTGTTGTGCCATTCATTTTAGCTCCAGTACTCTGCTGTTTGAGCTTCAATGTCCATGTGGTTTCAACAGTGTTGAAATTTCTCCATGCTGCTGTGACAGGACAGACTGGGTTGACATCTAGCTTGACCCAAAATCCCAAATCCCAGCCCAGATCAATCGGTCTCCAGAAGAGTGCTGAAGAGAATTTGCTGGCTTTTGCCACTGCCATCCTGTGTCATCTGATGGCTGAAAAGCTAACATACATAGGCAGTTTCAGAGATAGTTTTTAATTTGCCTGGAGTGCAAGAGGGAAAGTTGTCTCCTTCATAGGGTCATAATAGGCTTATTAAATTAGATTTTACTTTTCTAAAAGTCATCTGCATGTTAAGGCAGTGGGCAAATAACACAAAAGAGGTCTGATTACTTATTACTGAGTCTCATATAGATGACAAACACCCAGTATGAGAGTAGAGTTGGTTTTTTATGACTGAAACCATCTTGTTTCCTGGATGTAACTTAACTGTTGAGTCTTGGGGTTTTAGGAAGTACTGCTGTTGAGTCAGCTCTCTGTTTACAGTGTAAATTCAGAAATGCTTTTAACTAAGCAAATTCACCCAGAACTTTCCTGTGGCTCATTAAAATGTCTTCACTGATAGCAAAGAATATGAAAACAAAGTGTGGGTTGGGAGGACTGAAGGGAGGACATGCCAAAGGTTGATTTCCCTTCAGCAGGTCAAATGTTTCCAAGATAGGAAAAGATAGATTTTTAATGGCCTGGCACACTCACGGGGAGCTGCCTGAGGAGCGTGTGTGTGTATGCTGCGCTCCCAAAGGTTTCCTGGACGCTCGCAGGCACAGACAGCCCCTGGACAGGGTGAGTTTTTGGCTGAATCCAGGATGCATGATGGCTGAGGTGAGCAGAGCTGGGCAATTGTCATCTGTTGGCAGGATACTTGGACTCTTTGCTTCAGGCCATGGTCAGGTATCTAAATCCCATCTCAGGCCCTCTGCCTAGCCTATGGGGAGCTGGGCAGCTCTGATGGCTTGTGGAGAGCAACCCAGGGAGTCTAAACAAGACACTGAGCAGAGATATACCTAAAGGAATAGGGAAGAGGAGTTGATTTTGGTCAATAGGAAACATGGACTGAATGTCCCTATGTGCGGAGAACTGAGGTTTGGGTGAAATCGAGGCTATTAAAATATGGTCCTTCTGTTCAGTAGTTGTTTCTCCCACCTCAAGGAGGGAAACACACAGCAGAACTGTTGATGAAGAAGCCAAAACCAGTCATGCTACTCTTGAGAGAATTAATACCCCACATGTCTCAAGATCCGTGTGGTCAGGGGCCAAGAACTGATGTGGACCATTAAGCTTTGTGTGATTAGAAAAGTGACATGACTTCTAACCTTCCCTGAGAAGGACAGTTCAACAGGTTTTCTGTGGTTCAGACTTGCTGATTACGACGTATTTGGTTTTGACTTTTTTTCTCACCCATGGGAAATTATGACAGAGAGCAATTGTAATTAATTGGCTAGAAAATGACTTTAAACTTCTGGTGTTGAGTGTCCATTTCAAAAGTATTTCTCTTATCAGTGCCTCTTTTTTTTTTTCATACTTTTCCTCACACTTTCACAAGATTTATTAAATGCCCGCCTGCTGGAAGGAGTTCTACAGGGATTTCTGCTCCTCTTAAATCAAGGGCAGCAGTCATAGGATTACACTACATCTGATCATAGGACTGCTATTTATATTTCCTTGAAATTATCCATTCATAGGAAAAAACATTCCAGGAATAATGAGATTGTTTGAAATTCAGAGATAAAGTCCATCTGAAAATGGACTTCAAGGTGTGGTGATGGTGGCCATTATAGCCGCCACGATCTGCTACCCTCTGCTGCCCCCAGAGCAGAGATGACGGAAGAGTGGTGTGGGGGCACACCGTTTTCTGTCATCTCTGTGCTAGGGCTGATCACCTCTGGCATTGGGGAAGGGCACGTGGTGGGGTGTTGGTGTCTTCGACTGCCTCAGCTGGGCCAGGCAGAGCTGATCCATAGAGCCTATGTGGAGTAAAGGGGTTGTTCAGTGACAATCTTTCGAGCAACCCTGGTAAAGCTGAGATCATCCTATTCTTCAGTACTACAGAAGTGATGCCTGAGGTTGGTTGAAACTTTGGGAGTGTAGAGATGCTGGAGAGGGCCTAATGGAGGGCTGTCAAGGTGGCCAGAGGCCTGGAGGACATGCCCTTTACAGAAAGGTGAAGGGAGTTGTGCTTGTAGACCCTGATGAGGAGGCAGCTATGGGGCAGTCTAATAGCCTGCAACTGCTTGAAGGCAAGCTACGGAGATGATGAAGACAAACCCTTCGTGATAGTTTCAAGTGGCCAAAAAGGGGCCACAGCATTCACTTGTGGCTTTGGAGGTTAGAATGGAAGTTAAAAAAAACTTTCACTTTTGGAGGCTAGTGCAGGACTGGAGGAGACTACCTGGAGAGGAGGTGGAATATCTATTCCTGAAGGTTTTCAGGACTTGACTAAACCAAACCATGGCTGACTTGGTCCAGTGCCGGTGATAGTCGTGAAGGCAGGCAGGCAATTGGATGATATGACCTCCAGAAGACCCCCCAACATCAACATTTCAGTGATTGTGTGAAAAATGTAAAGATTTTGCTCAAGTTTGACTTTAAAATAACACTGTTTTCAAGCAGCTTAGAAGAGCTGATTTTCTTTATTAAAAATGATAGGCAGAAGTGTTCACAGAAAACTTACAACACTGCTTCTCAGTGTTTTAAACAATGTTAGTGCAGCTGTAGGCTTTGCTTAAAAATTATTTTCTTTTTGAATAATCTTTAAAAACGAAGTTTTATCACTTAATTTGCACAAAATAAAGAACTCTTTTACCTTTCATACCACTGCATAAGCACTGTAGTTGATTAGGTACATCTCCTTATTCAGTATGAATAACTGCTGCACATGTATGTGTGTGTATATATAGGATATCTCTGAAAAGAATAAACGCAAACATTTTTTCACTCAGCAGACTGCTAGCTCTCAGTTGTCACCTCATAACTATAAATAATAGCTTTGGAGCTAGGTATATTTCAGACAGAGGCACAGAAAGAGCGAGCAAATAGAGTTATTTTTTTCCATATCATTGGCACACCATTGTTCCGCTGTGGTCAGTGGTAGGATGTACAAACAGTATTTCAGATTCCATAGGAACCTGTTTTGTATTTATGCTAGGCCAGCGTCATGTGTTACTCGACCGACCGGAGGGATGGGAATGATAACCAGCAGCTTGCCTGGGCAAGAAGGAAGAGGTGCTCCTCCATCGTTAATAAAGAGGCAGGAACTTGAAACAAAATTGGACTAAGATATATGTTTTTAGAACTTGAATTTGCCTACGTCAGCTAAGTTTTGTCATGGCAAAAGTGGAAAGAGGAATGTGGGAATGCTTTCACCAGGTTGTCTTCATCTGAAAAAACAAAGCAAGAAAGTGAGCAAATCTTGACCAGAAATTGAACGTTAGCCACTTCTGTGAGTCTTTAAATGTTAACATCTATGGAAGAAATACTATATTGCTGTGGCTTTCCTCAGTGCATTTGCAGGAAATGCCAAACAGTAATGCTCTCCAGTTTAAAACATGAGAGTCATGTGACAAAAGGAAAATGCACGTGTAAAGCTGATTACTGGGCTTTTACAGTCTCTTTTCTCCCCGCTTTAATAAATTTTAATGAAGAAGTTAGCTTTTTTGTCTTTGTTGAAGTCAGTTTTTTGCTATAATTTCCGTGGGGTGGTAACTGCTACTGTGGCATCACTTGGAGAAGAGCGGCACAGTGGTTGCACATGGCAGTACTCTGGCAATGTCCTGGTGCTCAGATGCACCCCTGTTTGCTCCTGTCTCATTAAGGGTGTTTTAAAGTGAGCCATCATTTATGGATTCCACCTAAAGGAGTTTTCAGCTGGCCCTGCAGCACGTCTTTGTGACCATTTCTTCCGCCGCATATTTGTCCTCAGAGAATTACGAAATGTAGAGACCAAGTGGTTGTTCAGGTTCACTGAAACGCACAAGAAGGATTTTTACTGATAATTTCAAATCCTGTATTAACTGCATGGAAAAAATATATCATTAGTAATCTGACCATATAATTCCCCTTGCCACTTTATGGTATATTTTCTGTAGTTTTAAAGGAAAAAGAAGAAGTCATACTTGAATCTGATGTAACTTAACTAAAAATTTTGAAGATTCTTTGATGATGTTAACCTGCTATCTTAGATTCAGCGAATAATTGTTGTGGATTTCTAAATGTATATCAATGCAGATTAATGCTTTGCAGTTTGCCTACATGAAGCTGGGTTGACAAAGAAAGTGGCTTTCCTGTTCTTACAGTGATGCCCAGTCAGCTATGCAGTTGATAAGTGAACTGCTCAGGCACAGAAAGTCACCAGGAAATACACATCCATTGGTTGCACAAAAAGTAAGAGCACCGTGCGCTCTTTCAAAATAAGTTAATTTAAGTCAGGTTCCAGTTAAGATTCAGTTTTATCTTTAAATTCATTCCTGTGGAAGTTTTCTTACATCGGTAATGGGAATGCTAAATGACTTGCTCAAAAGTTGCATTTCTGCTTATTGTATGCTTTCATTGTTACCATTAAGAGAATTCTTTGGGCAAATTACAGTAGAAATTACTGGTGTTTTATAAATGTATCGGTACTTTCCTATTTATTTCAGTACCAAAGGGCCAATGGCAGTTATGTACAGTAATGCAAGTTCTTACACACTTAAATCTGGTCCTGTGTGTATAATAAATGAGATCTACTCCGAAGAATTTGGAAAGCCAGGAGGTTGCAGGGTTAGCCTGCTATGAAATACCAGGGGACTGAGGCCCTGATCCCCAGTCCATTCTTATTTGTAAAAGCACTTCGGCACATATGTATCTCTAGGCATGTGTTTAAGACCCATTGACATCAATGAGACTTTAGCTGATGCTTAACCTCTGAGCATATGCTTAAGTTTCCTGCCGAATAAGGAGGGCCTTGAGCATATGCTTAAAAATACCCTGCTGAATTGTTGATCTCGCTCAGGCCTCTAGCCTGCCCCAAATACAAACCTTTACTTGCTTCTCTAGGTCACTTATTTTGGCTTGGACTTCAGATTTTTTCTTCTTTAGCATTTCCTTTTCACTCAGCTGGCCAGATCTATTTTCTACAGCCCCCATTATCACACACACATGGTGTTCATTATCACTCCACATTGCTCCACATTACAAAGTCGAGTACCCAGTTGGCTAATTTAATGTTTTCAGTGAAAGTGCTATCTATTTATAGTTTCTGCAAATTTAAAATCATGTATGGAAGAAACTGTTGTCAGTTAAACAAACATATTGTTTATATTCAGGTGCTGTTGGGATGTAAGTCTTTCACTATAATCCTTCCACAGTCTTCCACTGTGTGACATTATTACTGCATTAGGTGGGATATTTAAAAGGTTCCAAAAATCCATTGTAGCTTTGCTACAATGACATTTGGAGACTTTTGGACAAGTTGTAATTACTGTTGGCCACAGCATTTAGTGCAGAAAATTTTCTTACCAAAAATACTGTTTTGTTTAAGCTGAATTTTTATAGTGTTACTTTATTTCCACTGGCAATTTTCAATTTTCCTGCAGAAAAAACATCCAAAGGTGTTTTTCATATTGAATCAATGTTGCAGAATGAGATATTTTAAAATTATTTTAATTTAGCATGTTGGGGTTTTTGGTAAAAAAATAATGATCTTCTAAGTCAAAGTGAAACTAAAACACTCCTTTAAAATTTTCAAAAATTCCCCATGATGAGAACCTACAATTTCGAAGGAAAAAGTTAAAATACAGATTTTTTTCATAAGGCATTTCCCACATGAAAAAGAGTTTTCCCATTTACTCTTAGTTAACAATGTAGAATTTACCTGGTGTCTTTTATTACTAACACGAAGCCTGTGAAACAGTGCCCTCAATATGGGCTCACTATTTTGAATTTTTATGCAGTAGTCGCTGTTAGACCAACTGCCGATCCAAGTCGTGGATTTGAAAACCCCCAAAATTCATGGGCCTCAAGGTAAGTGTTTCTTAGGTCTAGTAAAAGCACATGAGAGTTCTTGAATGTGCCTGCAGCTCATGGGTTTCTGTTAGAATAGAGGATAATCTTAGCAGATAAATAGGCATATGTACAAGGATAAACGTCTCCCATTTCCAAAAATTGTCTTTGGAAATTATAATAACTGTTGTTTTTATTATCTGATGTCCACTTTCAGATGTTTACCATTGAACATTCATGTCTAAAAATGGTTTCCGCTGCACATACTGTTTAAATACATTTCTTGGACGAATCCAGAAAACCACCAATCAGTGAACTGAAACTCAAGCTCATACTCAACTTGTCAAGAGATTCTAGATCCTCATGTTACACCAAAACATAACAAACTGTTAAGACCATTTCATGCTTCATTGGCTTCAAATAAACCAGAAGTACCCAGAAAAAGGTTTCCTCCAACTTTCATTTGCCTGCATCTGAATTTGCCAAAATTCAGATGTTCTGCACACTTTGCTCTTGGCTTCAGTCACTGCATGTTACTAGTGGGGCAGCAGATTTTGTTTTCCTTGCAAGTAAGGAACAGAAGAAACATTTTTTCACCAAAGCATTGTGGTTCAGGCGTTAAGGGGCCATTTGTATTTTGCTGCCCACACAGGTCTGTGTTGTTAGCTCGCAAGACGTTGGCCCTGGTCGATGGAGTCCAAAGCCTCCTCACGATGGGGAAGTGTGCAGTATTGGCGCAGGCACATGCGTCCCCTGCGAGTGCTGGTAGCTGGCATGATCACAGTGGGGATCCTCCAGGACAGATAGATCCAACACATATTTTGCAAGATTTTAGGACAGACCGGATTCTTTAATTCAGGAAGAATTCCTTGTGCCTCCTTTTTTTGCTGACTCAGCCTATTGTTTGCAGCTGGACCGGAGTGGGAATGCCTGTGTGGAAGAGTTATATGACTTTCTGGCAAAACTAACTAGTATGGAACTAATTGCAGCCCACCCAAACCTAGCAGGAGGCAGGGTTTTCCTTTCAATTAAAAGCATTCTGCTAGAAGGCAGCACACAAGATCTAATGTGTGTGTTCAGATGAATGCTTAATAATAGCTTTCATGGACTTTAAAAAAAAAAAAAGGTCTTCAGGAATGAAGGTAAACAGGCCATGGAATTTAAAGAAAAATATTAACTAAAGGGTCCAACTCCAAACCAAAAGCTGGGTATATCTTTCCTGAAAATAATTTTTCATCCACCAAAGGGTTAGATTTGAAAGAAAAATTATAAAGGCCATTATTAATTGGACTGATCTCATTTATTAAAATTTCTATAGCAGGCTGGCACTGCTCATCTTTGCAACCCCTCTTGTTAGCAAATTTTGAACCCTCTGGTTCTTGCGAGCTCTCATCTATTTGGCAGGTGTAAGACAGTGAGTCTGTCCTGGTTGTAAGGTGGGGGGAGTTGGGAGGGCAATTACCTCCTAAAACAGGGAGCTGTGATTTTGGACAGGAATTTTACTGAGGAAAGCTCAGGAACAGCTTGGCTCAGTTGACAATTGTGTTTGTACTCTTATTACTCAAATTACTCATAAAACCAACTCATCCCCAGAAGGCTAAAGGATTTGGATTAAATATGGTGGAGGGAAACTCTTCAAAGCATGCTGTCTTCTCTGCCAGGGGATAAAAATGAGGTTTCAAGCTGCCTGCTGTACTAAAGAATTGTAGAATTGTACAATCATAGAATGGTTTGGGTTGGAAGGGACCTTAAAGATCATCTAGTTCCAACCCCTCTGCCATGGGCAGGGACACCTTCCACTAGACCAGGTTGCTCAAAGCCCCGTCCAACCTGGCCTTGAACACTTCCAGGGAGGGGGCAGCCACCAGTGCTCTGGGCAACCTGTTCCAGTGTCTCACCACCCTCACAGCAAAGAATTTCTTCCTTATATCTAATCTAAATCTACCCTCTTTCAGTTCAAAACCATTACCCCTCGTCCTATCACTACACTTCCTGATAACAAGTCCCTCCTCATCTTTCCTGTAGCCCCCTTTAGGTACTGGAAGGCCACTATAAGGTCCCCCCAGAGCCTTCTCTTCTCCAGGCTGAACAACCCCAACTCTCTCAGCCTGTCCTCACAGGGGAGGTGCTCCAGCCCCCTGATCATCTTCAGTAAGAAGAAATTGTGAGCAGGGAAGATGGGAATGGAAATGAAGCTGTGGAAGAGCAGGGGAAGGTGATGTGGAAGAGCAGGAGAAGGTGATCTGATCTCTACTGAAGAACAGGCTAGAAATGAATGGTTCACTCTCATCAAGTGGGATAGGGATCTTTCACAAAGGGCCTGAAGACAGGAAAGGGTAAGAAAGTCCTGTAGAACTGGTCTCCGGTGGGAAAGGGTCTAAGAAGGCCCACGTACTCTGAGGTCCTACCAGGGAAGAGCATGGGGTGCATGTGAAAGGTACTGACCAGACTGAAAACTAACATATGAGAAGTCCCCATGCCAGGGGGCTGAAGGGAGGAGGTGGGAGCCTGTATTCAGGGGAAGGAGAGCAGGAACCTGGTGATGGGTTAGAGGTAAGGACCACAGCACTATTGCTGGTCAGGCATGTCTGGGGAGAGGGGGAACCAGGGAAAGACTTCGGATCGACTGGAATTTTTGTGGTCCCACTGGAAGGAGCTGGACTATTCTGCCATCATAAACAGCCCTTTTTCACCTCCTGTGTCACTCATTATTTGGGGCATTGTATGGAGAACATCTCTGCCTCCTCTTTTAGAAATTTTTAAATTTTTAAATTTTTTTTTCATGTTTTTGGTGCTAAGTGAAAAGGCCCTGCTATCTGCTGTGGACCTTTGGCTGCCTGTCTTTGAAGACTGGTATTTGAATAAGGATTATTTTCCATCCAGCAATAACGGAGAAGGATGTGATCTTGGTATTGTGGTGCAAGTTGCAAAAACAATTTCTGCTTGCTTGGTAACTCCATCCTTTGAAGTATCCAGATTCTCTCAGGGGTGTATGTGACCTCACCTTCTCGTTACCAAACTTTTCCAAATGTCGGATTACACTCAACACCAGATTAGGAATGTGCTTGACATTTCTTTATAAGGTGCAGGAAAATATCTGGGTAGAGATGAAAGCAGATACAAGTGTAACTGGGATATTGGAATAAATTATATATTGCTACTATTACACTTCTCTTCCTGTGCTTCAGCCTACCTTTGTGCTGGAGCTTTGGCTGACATTCAATTGTCTGCATACTTTCTGAGAATTCATAAGAAATCTGTTCATTACAAGTCCAAATCACCTCAGAAAAGGGACTGCAGTCATTTGCTCTGTAGCATTCACATTCAGAAACAAACTGACAAGGCTACTTTTACACCCTTGATTATTTTCATTCACATCTTAAATTACAGGTGGCATTGCTGGTGCAATAGAGTTGGCAGTTTGGTGACTATTGACTACTGCAAATGCCAGTACAAATGTTACCGTAAAAGCCAGCAGAGGAACTCTGAGACTCATTTTGGAGTTTTAGAAAGCAGGCATTCTTTATTGCAGTGCTGGGCACTGCACAATGTTTGATTTTGCTGCTACTTGTATCCAAAATTTATGTGTGGAAAACTGTATACCAGCACCTGAAAATGCTCCAAAACAATTTTATTATAAAAACATATATATGATGAATATTTTACAGAAGAGTGAATGACTGATCATATACCTCAGCAAGATGTATCATCTGCCCTTCACAGATAAAATTTTTAAAACACTGAGACAAAAATTCACAATTTGGAATAGGAAAAAAACAGAAGTTTGCTGGGAGGTATGCAGGGCTGCTCTATAGGAATGTTCAGCTCTGGTCATGACATGAATAATAGAGGCATCATCAAGATAATAATCTCTGAGCATTCAGTATTTCTTATTCATTCTTATTCAATAGCATTCCTATGGAGCATTCAGTATTCTTTTGGCATGGCTTATGTTAATACATTGTTAGTTTTCTTAGGCAAAATGGGTCTTAGTATTTATCATAATTTTAACTTGTTTAAATGAGTTCAGTTCAATGAGCAGAAAAATAAACTAGGTGTGTCTGTTGAATGACATATGCTGGTCTGTTTACTTTTCTTAGTATGTTTTGTACCTATTTGCTGCCCTTACTTTTTTCCTGAGCAGTGTCCCATTTTCAGCTGGGGGGTTAAAATGACCATGTCATTAATCTCTTGCATCTTAACCTCTTTTCCTTATTTGACCCTTAGTTCTGGCATTTATAAAAATGGCCATTGCCTGTACCTTCTCCTCACCAAGTGCTGCTCCATTTTCTCACTTAGCAAGTGCCTTCTCTCTGGCTGCTGTTGCATTGCTTGCAGCAAACCATCACTCCTGTCTTTCATTCTCTTTACACAGAGGAATGCATGTGTTCTCACTACCATTTTCAGGCTCTTTTTTCCTTTTCTTATGGTGTGCTAGGGTTGTTTTATGTTCTTATGTGACTGAGTTTGTAGCTGCTCATTCACTCTGCTCCCTTCACAGTTCTTCCTTTCACTCTTCTCTGAGTCCCTCTGCCAAGCCTTAAGTCTCTCCTGCCAGCATCACTTCAGTCCAGTGGTCTGCCTTGGCTTGATACTGCTTAGTATCTCCTAAGGAAGAACGTGTGACCTGTGGACCTCTTTGATCACTCAGACATCTTTTTTGCTTCCTTCCATATCGTTACAGCCCCACTAGTATATTCAGAACTCTTCTTCTTCTCCAGCAGACTAGTGGGAATGTAAAGGCAAATTAGCTGGATTCAGTACTGGGGCTATTTCGTGTGTGTCAATAGGAGTTTGTGGCCTTGTCTTATCACTTCATC
Organism: Strix aluco; assembly: GCF_031877795.1. Taxonomy (NCBI): domain Eukaryota; kingdom Metazoa; phylum Chordata; class Aves; order Strigiformes; family Strigidae; genus Strix; species Strix aluco. The sequence goes on from NC_133933.1 coordinate 92,974,811, forward strand.
TGCTGCCACTCACCCAGGGACTCCCAGCATGGTAGTTTACAAGACAGAAGCAAATGATAGAGAGGACCTTAAGCTGAAAAACTTTGGAGTTAGCAGTCTGTGATATTAAAGGCTGAGCAGTACTTTTGATTTACATGTTAACTCTTCTAATAATTTTGAAACCTGCATGTTTCTTTGGATCACTGTGTACTATGCTTTATCTCATGAGGCTTTAGATATAATCTTGATTTCTAAACTGAGGGTTGTTTGGTCAAGGGGTTCCCAAGAGCTTCTTAACAAGTAAAACCAATTTATGAAATGACCAGATGGTCGCAGTGGGTTTTTTCCTTCTTTCTAGGAGAAGTGATGGGGGTTGCACATGCACATCTGAGACTCATGCAGTGCCTTTGGTCTCACCCTGAATGATCCCTGTCATTGTCAGCTAGTCTGCACATGCTTACGGAGTGAAGCACATGATAGAACTAGGCAAAACGCTTTGCAGCCAGCCTACTCTTAGGAAAGTGGGTGGCTCAAGGGCATGTTCTGTGGTCACTGAACCTGCAAGAAACCCATACAGGGAAAGCTGAAGTCTATCACTGGCAGAAACCTGAGAGTGGCTGTGGGCCTGTTGTTATTGTTGACCTCTGTCTGTCAGGGATTATGTTTTTGTTTCATTTTTACTATTGGGCAATGTGCCCTACTAATCTATAGTTAATTTAGAAGAGGCTCTGAGATTTTTTTGGAAGGCAAAGAGACCACATGTTTTCTGGTGCAAGTATTTAAGAATGACTGCTGCCTTGTGGCTACTTTTCAAACCTGAGGGAATATTATGGAGAGCACCGGTATCTGCCAGTCAGTTATCATTGACTAAAGAGATTGGAGGTGAAGGACACTTGTGATACTGTAATTGCACTTCCTGAATAATGGACCTGGCTGTAATTAAGACCATGGCATTCCTCATACCCACCCCTGGCAGTCTGAGATGTTTTGTAAAAACTCTCGATAAGTTGTGCTGGTTCAAAAGTAGGAAATAAGAGGTAGGGATAACAGTGAGAAGGAATGTGAATCTGTATGGGATTCACAGGCTGAGGTCTAGCATTTAAAGAGATCAGGAAGGGGAGATCATGAGTGGATTGGAAGGAGCACAAAGCTATTTGTGGCAGTAGTGGAGGGAGACGATCAGGATGGATGTACTCAGCTTTGGGGAACTATTAGAGCTATTCATGTTAGTTAGACCAGCAAGGTTAGTCCTGTTCTGAATCTACATCAAAAGAAGCTGTTCTCTACTGACTATGGAGAGAGTCAAGAGGAATTAGCATCTCTAGGCTAAAATTAGCTTCCTGAGTCCTGGAGTAATAGTCTACTATAGGAAATGACCGTGAGAGCTCATCTGCTCCACCACTTACTCTAAGGTAATTATCTACAACATTTATTGCAGGCACTGATGAAAGTTGTTCTTAAAACTCTTTAATAGAGTGGGACTGTTGAATTTTGACTGCACCACCTCACTAGTCTTGCCAGAGAAAGAAGTCTCCAATGTCTAAACTAAGGCTCTTTTGCTGTGAGTTCAGAGCATTATTGGCCAATTCAAAATGAACCATGTTCATGTTAACCAGTCAATCCTGTTCACTTTACACTGCCTTATCTTTAAAGTACTGTCGTCATTTTGCAAATCAGTCTGTTTTTTTCTAGACCTAAATAGCTTGAGGGCCTCCAATAATTTCTATTTTTCCTCATATTTCTAGACATCTTCTCCAGACTCCCCACAGGAGGCTCACATCTTTTGTGAGGTGCTGTACTACCATCTGACAATGAGACATGGACTGGAAGAATTACTGCTTTTTGACAGTGCCCTTGTCGTCGCTTCTTTGAAGAACTGCCAGTTCTCTTGGACTCTTTTTTCCTTCTAACCTGTTAAAACGGCATTTCTTGATGGCTGTTTCCCTGAAGTCCATCATCCTCTTTGCTCTTTGTCTCTTTCTCTTGTAAAGAATCCACAGTCACAATTACACTCCCACCTTTCTTACCCCGTCCCTCCTTGCTCCTTGGAGTGGAGTCCAGACAAGTCCTCTCCTTTTCGCCCCAGGATGGACACATTCCAAGAACTTTCTGGGGAGAAGTTGGCTCACATATGATAGACATCTAGACATTATGTACCCAGGCCAGTCGTCCAGTCAGTGATTACTTAGGGGCACATCCAGGAGTGATTGACTCCATTCTATGAAATCAGCCTAGGATTAATAACTCATGTCAAGTACTTACCTCTCTTCACTGACTGTAAAAGTATTTGAGTATTTGACCAACTTGGATGACACAGGCCTTGCAATATTTCTTTTTCAACTAAAGTTTGGGAAATTAAAATCTTGACAGTTTTACCAAACACCAAATTATACAGTTGAGGTCATTTTGATTATGATCATCACAAGCTTTGCCATGTGGATTTCCCAATGTGACATTATGCTGTGCTCTAATCCAAGACATCTCCAAATGTCCTCTACCCCTTCTAACATTGTCCAAAGACCTTAAAGCAGCACGTCTTTGTTTGGACCCCAGAGAAAGTGTATATGTGTGTAATATGTAAGACTTTTTCTGTCCCTCCTGCTTGAATGAACTGTAACCTCCTATAAATATGCCAATTCTATATGTTGTTGAACTAATTCTGCCATGTCAATGAAATCATCATTCTGATTTTTGGTTAAGACTTTGGGATCAATGCTCTTTTTTCCCTTACTTTGTTAATGGAAAAGATACACTTCATTGACCACCATCCTCCTTTGGCCTTCTATAACCTTAGTGTAACTATTTTTTATGATTTTAAGCCCCTCCTGCAGGCTGCCCTTGTTTAACCCTTCCTTGAGAATTTCAAATTCTAGTCTCCACCAGTTCTGGTTTAAAACTGCTCATTATGTTAGCAAGCTAGCGTCCAAAGATATTAGTTGTTACTAGGAATCTTAGGACGTGAGGGAGGATATTGGAATGGTAGGCCACTGGGGAGAAAGCATGCAGAAGAGGTCAAAACACAAGCCAAAAACTGTTTGACTTTGAAAGTATTTCTCACCAGAAATTTGAAGGACAAAATTAACAATCAAGTTTCTGTCCAAAATTTTGCAGTTCTGGCAAACATTTTCACTAAAGTAAAATAAAATGGTAGTTTTTTTAAATGTTAATCAGCTCACAGGAAAAAAATAATTCAGCTTTATTTTGTAAAACTGGGGTCTTTTTTCTTTTTTGGTTTTTTTTTTTTTTTGTTTGTTTGTTTGTTTTTGTGGTTTGTTCCCAGTCTCTTTCACAGTGTGCTGATGCTTATAGAACGTGATGGTGTAGTAGTGAGGAACTTGAAAGTGTATATGAAATATAAAAGAAGAGAGTAGAAGTTTCTCACTGGAAGTTTTGTACTGCAGAGTAGTTTGAAGCAGGGTTTTTCTTCCTTCTAAAATTAGTTTGAGCCTGAGAGATCTTATAAGAACAAACCCGCAAGCTTGGCAGTGATCTGCGTGATTTCCATCCTGCTTCAGCGTGAAATGTCGCATTCTAGGCAGGCAATGAAATTCCCTAATGTTCTCATTTTTTCCACTGGCCTCAGAAAAATGGCAAACCTCATTGTGATTGTACTTCATTAAATAGCTGTTAAACAGTGTTTCAATATATTTCAGTTAATATCCAGTTACTAGAGAACTGGCCCCACCTAATGTATCTCATCAGTCTTAAACAGTTTAACAGGTTTAAAGTTCTGCATCAATTTCAGAATTTCAGGTGATTGTTCAAATACCAGATTTGCAAATAAGATATAGGGCTATATTGGCCCCTTCTTCTGAAGAGGCAAAGCTGTTTGCAGTCTCAGCCTACATGTCATATCAAGCTCTTTCTAACTTTTTCGTTGCATTCTGAGTGCTCCTAGAGATGATCCTTCATACCACCTAAATCAGGTCTAAACTCATCTATGAGTCTTTCTGTTCAAGACTCCTGGTGGTTTCACTGCCAGTCTCTTTTGACAGCAGAGAAGTCTGCCATACCTTCTCTTCTGTACCAGTGGTGGCCATGGGGATCTAGACCCTCTCTGTCCTTGAAAACTTGCTGGATCTGCACAGAAACGCAGCCAGTGGTTTAGTAGACTGACAAGGGTGAGATGTGTTTATATGTGTCAATGAAGGAGAGGTTACTGATGGCAGTTATGCAAGTGATGGAGCTGTTTGTTTAACAAATGAGCTCATAAGAACTTGAATTCATGTGTGCAAAGTCATCGTGCTTCAGAAAGTAATGTAAAATTTCACACATTGATTTCCTTGCTTTAGGTGTTAATGTTGCTTCTTTGTAATTTATGGATATCAGATTTGTAGGTATTCAAGCCTGAAGCCTAGTTGTAGATCCGGGAAAAATTACTTTTATAGGATATCTCCTACAGAACTTGGTCTCTAATTTTGGGGAACAAGAAAGTTTAAATATTTAGATATTTATAAATACAGATAGTCCGTAGGTCTATTCTTTAATCACAGACTAGAAAAAAGCGAGCGTTGTGACTTGAGGAAGGTTGAACCTCTGAAGAACAAGCTTTTATTTATAAATAGGTCTCAGACTAAAGCTCCTTAAGCTAGTTTACTGTGGGACCATGAAGACCAGTTCTTCAGCAAATTTGAAAGGTAAATTAACATGGCTTCACTGAAGTCAGAGAAGCTGCTTCCATTTATACCAGTTGAGGATGACAAATTTCCAGGGTCTGTATTAATGAGAGGCCTGAAGTGGGTGGAGGCATGAAATTACTTCAGTATTACTACTTCAGCAAGGCCTTCTTCACATGTTCCTACATGGGACCACCACGGAGCATTTGTCTGAGGAGCAGTTTTGTCACATCAAACTAAATGAGTTTCTGTTGCTGCTCTCAGCACTCAGCCCCATCAAGGGCCCTCACATGGCTGCTCCAGCACACAAGAATGCATTCAGGATGGAGCTGTGATCAAAGCTTCCTGGCTCTACAGAAAATGGGAGTCTGGACACAGGACCAAGGCACTTCTGCAGAGCAGCACACCCAGGGTGTGTGCTCACAGGGGAAGGCGGAGGTGAGCTGAGTACAGCTGATGGGCGTGGTTTTCAGTTCTGCTCCAAGTTACATGTCTTCGCTTACATTTCCTTCAATGTGAAATTATGTTTATATGTATTTACTCTAATTTGGCTTTCTTCATTAAACTTCATAGCAAAAAAATCTAAACTTTATATCAAAGAAAAAGCCAAGCCAACTGAACTAAGTGGCCTGATGTAGGTTTTCCAAGAGTCAGTGATTGACATTAGCTGTAGCCTTGGCGTTTTTCAGATTTTGCTGTGGCTAGAGGTAGATCCTGCATAGTTTTCTGCTTACAGGTTGCAGCAGATGTCTCAGCTGGAGCGAGCTTCTCTCTCCCCAGAAATGGAGCTTCTGAACACAAACTGTCAATTGATCAACCAATTTCATGAGACAAAAACGCTACCAAAGTGGTCCCACTCCCACTCCCTGTCTGTGTGCTGCAACCTTGGGCTGGCTGTGGGCTGGAGCTGTGGGCTGATTCAACTCACTAAAGTGGCAGAAAACACCCAGCAAAGAGGTGTATGGTTTTTTGCTGTGTAGTGAGTTAAATTGCCACAGGTAGGGTCCCATGAGCATCACAGCTAGCACGACAGAAAGGATGGCATTGTATGTCTGGGAGTAAGAGAGGAGGGAAGAGGAGTGAGACACCCTCTCTAACTCCTTTTGGGAGTGCGTTCAGTTGGCTCTGCCGAACTTGTAAATTAGTTGCCTGGGGAGTTTTCAGGCAGAGAAGGGAAGTGCCTGGTGAATTCAGGCTCCTAAAAGGTTAGGCAGTTCTGGAAAGCAGGCAGAGTGGATCACTGTTGGTGTACGTGGGTTTTAGATGCTGAAGTTCCATCTTTGGCGGGATTTGAGCAAGCCGGATCCCACCCTGAAAGATCTGCTTATAAAACAAACAAACAAAAGAGTTCTGTGTTTTTCACTGGAATGCCACTAACTGTGTTAATGACAATGGGGACCACCAATAGTGTGAACTCCCTGTTCTAATGCAATACTTCCAGGCTTCTTTAAACTGCATTTTATAAGAGGCATCAAAGGCGAAAAAATTCTGCATTAGCTCTATGAGAGCTGCGTGCATACATCAGAGGGCAAATTTGGCCCCCAGTGTTCTTCCTGCAGTGAATTTGAGTCTCTGATAGCATCAGTGCAAGAAGAATAGAGCAGTAGCTTAGGAGGCCTGTGGCATTTCCTGGCTGGGTGCAATGGATTCCCCAGCTGAAACCAATAAAAATCAGTTCAGGAAGAATTTTTCAGAAAATCAGTGGTGAAATTGACAGTCTTGAAATGCTCACACAATTCTTGCAGCTGTGGAGTCCTTAAAGTCAATGAGTTCCAGGAAAAATGACAATAGTTCTGGAAACTTTCCCATGACTGCCTCTGGGCAAGCATTCAGAATAGCTCGTTTACTCAACGATGCTAATTCATTAATCATTAGAGATACTTTTGTTCAGTTCCCTTTGAAGTTGGCCACAACTTTTCTTTTCTCCTAAGATGAAATGTGGTCAATTATATCCATACATAGATATAACACGGGGCAGGTTCTTCTCTTTGACAAATTATTTACTAGCTTTGTCAACCCAGACTTCTCACTCTCTGATGTTTCTCAATTGTATATACTGACCAGAAAATGTTGCAAGTTATCCAGTTTTACTGTATTAGATCGGCTTTTCTTTCAGCTCAGTCCTTAATGTCCTCAGTCACTGTGGTAAACTTTCATGTGATTGTTCCTTAATTTTCTTATTATAGGACACATCATTTTTTGTGCTCACAGCCAACTGTAGCATTCTCCTTTCAAAGACACAACTAGACCAGCAGTACCCCTTCTCCAGGAACTGATAGGTTTTGACAACCTCCCTTGCCTTTCCTGCCTTTCCTTCCATTTCTGAGCTGATGAGTGACCAAACTTGAAGCCAGATGGAGTCACGGCACTCTTCTAAGAAGACTTAGTCTTACCTAGCCCTGCTTTTCTAGCACCTTGGGCCCTCCAGCACTATGGCTGGACTGGAAAGAGCTCACTCTATCTCTCCTAGTCCTCTTTAGTGTGTCTGGCCTCTCCAACAGGCTTTCTTCTCTCCTGTGGGTGAGGTTTCATGAGGCATCTGAGTCAGCTCACGAACTTGCTGCTGGTGAAAGGGGCAGGCCCATTCCTGGGCACATACTCCATTTGTCTCCCTTCTGTCATCTCTGGGATGTGTCTGATCCATTAGCTCACTAAAGTGGTGAAAACTATTCACTTTTTCTTGATTTGTTTTGTTTTGTTGGGTTAGATTTCTGCCAGTTTAGTGAGCTAAATTCACTTTCTGAGGGGTCAAATGAATGCCAGAGCTGGTGAAAGGGAGGGTAGGTCTCCATAGCCAGCAGCAAGAGAAGGAGCGGAAACGATCTTGGTTAAACCGAGCTGTTTTGAAAAAGGATGGCAGCTGCTGCTGCATTTTGAGTGTTTTTGAGAGCACTTGCTGCATTGAGTGTCTCAGGAGAGATTGTCAGAGAGTGCTTGGTTTGTGGATCTAAACAATGTTCAGGCCTCAGGTAGGTGTTCTGCTGCTCAGGCAGTTCATCCTGGGGTGTTTCCCCAGTGGTTGTCCAGAAATGAAGTTTGAAGGGCGGGGGGAACTGTGGAGTTTAGGCATGTGGCTTCAGGGGAGATGTAAGCATATTTGGGACTGACAAGAGGCACTACGTGCTGCAATTTTGGATGTTAGTGTCTGAATTCTACCTAAGGTCTCTTTTGATTGTGGGCATTTTCTTCCTTCTGTTTAGCCAAGAAAGTTGTGGTGGTGAGGACAGCTGTTACAGTAGGATATCATACTGGTGCTCAGAGGCTGTATTTGGGCTTGCAGTTTTAGCATGCAGTGCTGAAAATGATCCACCAGAGATGCTCAACAAATTCTGCAGTAGGCAAGGGAGCTCTCCACTGATGCTCTGAGATATGGTAGAGCAGAGGAACGAGCTTCCACCTCACTGTAATGTTAGGGACCTCAGTGTGGGTTCTGTTACCCATTGTTTTGGGGAGGACAGGATTGACACTGAAAAATAAATGTGAGCTTCAAGGAAATCTGACACTGGCTGTGATCCCAAGCCCTGAAGGTGTCTACGTCTTATTTTTAGGATGTTCTAGATTTATGCATCTCAACTAGTCACTCAAGGTCAAAAGAAGTAGACAACTAAGGTCACACGAATCATTCCCTATTTTAGATGGTTATTCTACAAGATAGATTTTGCCCAAGAAATACTAATTTTTCTCCATTGTGTACAAAACCTACCTTGGACAAGTTTCCATATAGATGCCTGCATCTGACCAGATGAATCTGGGTTTGGTAACCACACTGAACTGCCATCATCATCAGGGGCAATATTGTCATCGGTTTCTGGGTGATTAATTCTGGAGTGGGAGAAAAAGGGAAGTTCACCAACACTATTTCTTATATATAGGAATGCTATATGTGTTCGCAATGACTGTGTTCAGCTGATTTATGGGTAACTTTGTGGCTGTAGGAAGGCTGTATCTATCTTCAACTGAGTGGAAGGAATGAGAGTCTGGACAGAGCTACAGGCAACTGAAGCGATGCCAGAATTCCAGGTTTGAATGGGATAATTTCCTGGGGAGGAAACACAGAGGTCGGAAATTCCCATAGTAGATTTAAAAAAAAAAAGGAGCAACTGATCTTATTTTCAGTAATCTGCTCTAGAAGTCATCAGACAAATTAATTTACTCTCATTAAATCATAGAATCATAGAACAGTTTGGGTTGGAAGGGACCTTAAAGATTGTCTAGTTCCAACCCCCCTGCCATGGGCAGGGACACTTTCCACTAGACCAGGTTGCTCAAAGCCCCATCCAACCTGGCCTTGAACACTTCCAGGGAGGGGGCAGCCACAGTTTCTCTGGACAACCTGTTCCAGTGTCTCACCACCCTCACAGCAAGGAATTTCTTCCTTACATCTAATCTAAATCTACCCTCTTTCAGTTCAAAACTGTTACCCCTCATCCTATCACTTCCTTCCCTGATAAAGGGTCCCTCCCCATCTTTCTTGTAGCCCCCTTTAAGTACTGGAAGGCTGCTATAAGGTCTCCCCGGAGACTTCTCTTCTCCAGGCTGAACAACCCCAACTCTCTCAGCCTGTCCTCATAGGGGAGGTGCTCCAGCCCCCTGATCATCTACATGGCCTCCTCTGGACCTACTCCAACAGGTTCATGTCCTTCTTATGTTGGGGACCTCAGATCTGGACAAAGTACTCCAAGTGGGGTCTCATGAGAGTGGAGTAGAGGGGGAGAATCACCTCCCTTGACCTGCTGGCCACACTTCTCTTGATGCAGCTCAGGATACAGTTGGGTTTCTGGACTGTTAGTGCACATTGGTGGGTCATATTTAGTTTTCCATCCACTAATAACCCCAAGTCTTTCTCTGCAGGGCTGCTCTCTTTAAATGCTTTAGCTGAGCTGTTGAAATGCTGAAGCTTAGTCTTCTGAAACAACATCTTCAGGACAGAAGGGCTACTTAATTCTGATTTGTACATGTGAAGTTTTGAGGTTGAATAGTTTTTGCAAGGTATTTACAGACACAGGATTTAGCTATACAAATAGAGAAGTCCAGTAAGTCTTTAAAGCTCTTGTCTTTCTTAATTGTGTTTTACCAATTAAATTGAGCTCCTGACTTGCTTCATTGTGCTTAATTAATCTTGACTTTCTTAATTGTGTTTTACCAATTAAATTATGCTCCTGACTTGCACCTGTGGAAGCTTTGACATTTCTTGTTAGGTTTGCATCCTTTTTACTTTATGAGAAGTGAGATTAATTCATAATATAAACTGAGGTGCATTGCTTATATGTTAAGTGAACCTGAATTCCTTTGTATTCCTGGACTCCTGGGCTGTTCTTTTCCAGCACGTGGAATTTTTTTCAGTTCTCTTTTTTCTTAGTGTCTTAATACAGCAAGAACTGCTGAACAAACTGAATTGGTAGCCACATTGTCTTCTGGATACATGACTGTTAATTGTCAGAATACATAGATCTATCAGAATGAAAGATGTATAAAAATAACGGTGCAAATGTTTCTCCTCCTTCATATAATTCAGACACCTGAGAACATCTCACTTGTCCTGGTGTTAAATGACCCCTGTGAAGATGTTGACTAAATACAGTGTAGGAAATGCAGATCTGCTAAATATCTTTCATGTTATTTGAGATGGCACATCAGATGGTGTGAGCTTGTATTGGAAGGATAAGCAGCCCTGTTGGACATTTTGACATGAAAGGTAGGTGACTTACAGATTTGGTAAAGCGCAGAGAGGGAGAGGAGGTAAGCAAGAAGTACCAGGCAGAGAGTGACAGAGAAAGCAGACCTCCCATTTATTTAGTTTGATGTTATGGGATACTTAAGCCTCTTGTGGACCATATTCATGCACCTGATGCAATCAGCCACTCCTACCAATGACTTCAAGCCTGAGTGTTACACCCATCTACATCAGGGGATGGAAATGTTCCTCAAAGAATACTTAGCTCTTTGGGGCTTTGACCTTTAAGCTACTCTGTCATTTGTTTTCTGACCAATCCCATTTCTGTGATTTAATTCTAACTGCTGCAAAACTTGGCTTATAATGTACAGAACCACGCAGACAAAGCAGAGGTAACTTTGTGAAACTAATTATTTAAGGAAGAAACTATTTTTGTTACAAAATAGAGCTGGTTTTGCTCCAAATCTTAATTCTGAACCTTCTCTGTTATTTGTTTTTATTAGACTAACTGATAAAATAACACAGACAAGCTTTCAGGCATACAAGACCTCTTTCAGATATGAAGCAGAAATAGCAAATGTCAAGTTAAGGGGGTAATTCATTGCATGTGTCCGTGCCCCATTCCATGAACGCTTGTACTTTGTGCCAGTCTCTGTCTGCTGACTCCTGTGTTATGCTGACAGAACCATTTGCAATGACTCCTACTGAATTAGATCAGGAAACCAATGCGGGCAAGGAATGGCTGTGTTTTGCTTCCTACTTTTCAGCTAGGTGAGCTCTTTGGTGCGTTGCTACCTGAATGCTTATTGGCACAAGGGAGAAAAAAACTGAGCATAGAGTAAAATAGGTCGACACCAAGCAAGGGCAGAGTCTGGGCAGGCCATCTCTAGCAGTAGGCTGTGCTCAACATAACGTTAGGATTTATCAATATGATACAGAGCTTGCACTTGGGAGTAGTGATTTCAGCTTATATTGCAAAGAAACATATCCTTTGAATCTATTATCTGTCTCCCCTCTCTCTTTTCCACTGAACCTACTTATCCTGACAATTTCAGATGTCTCTGTTATGACTATCCCATGTATCTCTGCTGTCCTTTCCCCTACCCTTCTAGTCTGTCATGTGTGGTTTTATGTGGTATCATACTGAGAACTAGGAAATGCAGGTATCTCACCATTCTTTCCTTTCTCTCGCTGTAGAACATTTCTTGTTGCCTTTGCACATTATCTTCTTTTCCACCCATACCTCTTAAAACTCTTTTCCATTCCCTGCCCAAATTTCTTCTTCAGTTATTCTTCTGCAGATTCCTTTTGTGATAGCCACCTGTGTCTCCCACTGATTTCAGGAGGATCTGAGGTTATTCAGAACCTCTGAAAACTCCAGGGTGTTATACCTTAAAATGAATTTTGTGAGGTGAAGATGAGAAAAACCTACTGAAACTCATGACTAACTCATCACAACTGATCCAGTGGGACACAGTGGTTGCCATCTCCACTTTGGTGTCATGTCACAAATTCACAGGACTATTACATAAAGGATGATAACTGTGCTGCAATGGATTTTATATGTTTGCAGTAATTCTCAGTTTAATTGTGTCCCTACTTCTGAAACTAGGAACAGTACATTCCCAGGAATTACGTTTCTGAGAAACAATGGCAGCACAAAATGGCATGCTGCACTGCTGGGAGTGACCCTTTGAAATAAAATGAATGTTCTCTGACATTCTTTCTCTCTTCATTGTAGCTTAACTGGCATCAATACAAAGGTTTACATCTGTATTAAAGATGTTGGTGATTGCTGAATGCATGATACATGGATGGCCATTATCATCTGCAGAGAGTTAGTGTACTATGCATATAATCAATCAGATTCTGTTCATGTCAGGAGCTGGCCAGCTCATTACAGCCCGTTTCACATTAACCCTTGCAGTAGAGTGATAAAAGGCAGAAATATTCTGGAACAGGCCAAGCAGTGATCCAATCTAGCTACTTTTTACCTGACAACCCCATAGGCACGTAGATTTGTTAGACACCAACCCAGACAGCCTGAACACTTACATTTAGCCACTCATGTCTAGTCTTCAGTCTATTTCTCACTCAGGAGTTCATTTCTTGCTTAGCACTGTCCTGATATTCAAATTCTAGTACTGAATCTGGTCAGGAAAGCAACTGTCATCACCTGACATGCTGTCATCTACCTTTTGCATGACTGGCTAGTGGTAAAAACACTTACCTGGGAAGTGAGAGGTGGAGTCAGGACTCTAGTCCTGCACTGTGGGCTGTGCCTGGACCAAGGGCAGAACTGGGATTGCAGACCATGCTCCCAGGGCTCTGTTGTTTTATCCAATGGCAAATATTTGAATTAAAGTAAAAACAGAGTTGAGACCATGGCCTGGAAGACCAGTTTCATAATGTGCGCACACTCCAGTGATCAGCAAAGTGAGCCAGTAAAGCAATAGAGGAAATAATGCATTTTCTGGAAGACTTAAATAACACTGATAAAGCTACTTCAGCTGTGAGATATATAGATTTGAGGACTTTTATTGACTCTATTATAAAGGAAATCAGATAATCTATCTGGCCTCATATCTATGAAAAGCCTTGATCCCTGGTTTTGCTGCTCTACTGATGCTTCACAGCCATGATGCTGGCTTAACTGGCCGTATCAAGCATAGGAGGAGACAGGACTTCAGCAACAGCTGGAGAAAGATTATCTATCTGTAAATCAGTCATTTTGCCATGACCTTTTCAAGGAATAGGAAAAAACAAAGAACCTCATATTTCAACTATCATGGCAGAGTTAGGTTTGCGTGACTGTGGCTTTCTGTGCTCAAGTCATTGCTAATTTCCATGATAACTCTCAGGCTCTACACGGTGCTGAACCTGCACTGAGAGATAGTCCAATGCACATACGAGGAGTCCAAAGATGCTCTCAGACATGTGCTCCCACCTCTTGAATTGACTGTGCTAAGATCTGAATCCCTATAAACAGCTGGGGAACCTCTTAAAATAGCCTTAATTTTTGCAGTGAGATGATGACGTCTTTGAAACTGTAGTCAGGCTTTGAAGCTGACAGTAGCAAAGCTGAAGCCTCTGGAACTGCAGCCCCAGACCCTGGCACAGATGCCTGCTCTTCACCCTGTGTTTGGTTTATGGTTGTTGGCATAATTTTTGAGTTATTGGAATTTCAAGAATAAGAAATTCTTCTAATCTAAACAAGCAAAATAGCACTATAAATAACATTTAATCTTCATTGTGACTAAATTAAGTGAAACAAGAAGTTATTAAACACATTAAATTCATTGCCATAGCTTCTCTTAAATTTTATGTGAAGCAGGAAGCTGCAGTTGAAAGCAGGGAAAGACAAAGGTTTCTGACTAAGCCAAGGATGTGGCACAGCTGGGAAAAAAGTAAATATAAATCTCAGGCGAAGTATTGCTAGCAGAGGCATTAAACAAAAGAAGAATTTTTCTGTGTGGTAGCAATATGACCTTAGCTGAATTCTTACACAATTTTATCTGTCTGTGTTAAAAAACACAAAAAAGATTCCAGCTGGAACAGGTGCAGAGAATGGGGGAAGAAGAAGCCTGCTTTAGGAGGGCAGACTCAAAAAAATTGATTTAGTCTTACTGATGAAGGTTGAGAATGGATGTGAAGTTTATAAATATATTTTGTGGGTTAAGAGAATAGAGAATAAACATAATTGGGAACTACTCAGTCTTACCTAAGTCTGGAATCACAGAATCACAGAATCACAGAATCATCTAGGTTGGAAGGGACCTTGAAGATCATCCAGTCCAACTGTTAACCTAGCACTGACAGATCCCAACTACACCATATCCCTAAGTGCTATGTCAACCCGCCTCTTGAACACCTCCAGAGATGGGGACTCCACCACTGCCCTGGGCAGCCCATTCCAACGCCTAACAGCCCGTTCTGTAAAGAAATACTTCCTAATATCTAGTCTAAACCTTCCCTGGTGCAACTTGAGGCCATTCCCTCTTGTCCTATCGCTTGTTACTTGGTTAAAGAGACTCATCCCCAGCTCTCTGCAACCTCCTTTCAGGTAGTTGTAGAGGGCGATGAGGTCTCCCCTCAGCCTCCTCTTCTTCAGACTAAACAACCCCAGTTCCCTCAGCCGTTCCTCGTACGACATGTGCTCCAGACCCTTCACCAGCTTCGTTGCCCTTCTCTGGACACGCTTGAGTAATTCAATGTCCTTTTTGTAGTGAGGGGCCCAAAACTGAACACAGTAATCGAGGTGCAGCCTCACCAGTGCCGAGTACAGGGGTAAGATCACTTCCCTGTCCCTGCTGGCCACGCTATTTCTGATACAAGCCAGGATGCCATTGGCCTTCTTGGCCACCTGGGCACTGCTGGCTCATGTTCAGCCGGCTGTCAATCAACACCCCCAGGTCCCTCTCTGACTGGCAGCTCTCCAGCCACTCCTCCCCAAGCCTGTAGCGCTGCTGGGGGTTGTTGTGGCCAAAGTGAAGAACCCGGCATTTGGCCTTATTGAAGCTCATAGAGTTGGCCTTAGCCCATCGCTCCAGCCTGTCCAGATCTCTCTGCAGAGCCTCCCTACCCTCGAGTAGATCAACACTCCCACCCAACTTGGTGTCATCTGCAAACTTACTGAGGGTGCACTCGATCCCCTCGTCTAGGTCATCAATAAAGATGTTAAACAGGAGTGGCCCCAAAACCGAGCCCTGGGGGACACCACTCGTGACTGGCCGCCAACTGATTTAACTCCGTTCACCACAACTCTTTGGGCCCGGCCATCCAGCCAGTTTTTTACACCAGCAAAGCGTGCTGTGGAAGGAAGTCACAGGGCTGCAAGCTGATACATAAATATTTAGGCTGGAAGTTAGAAGAGCATCTGTAACCACTGGAGCAACAAGATCATGGTTATTTTGTCCTTTTCCTTTTAGGACTAATGCCCAGCCCTAACCAGTGTCAAGTCTTCACCAACTGGGGAGGGACCAAAGAAACAGGAAACACAAGAACAAGAATTAAGTCACGTGGAGAACTGATGCAAACTGAAAGGATGTGGTGTGATGGTTGGGAAAGAGATTGCTAAGGGATGGGTGGAGGACACTGAGTGCCCAGGGAACTGGCTCTACCCAGAAATGGGGGTGGAGGAGGGATTGCACATGTCGCACTCCCCCAGGGTTGCTGGGATCCTTGCTGTCACATATTCTCCTCCTGCAGACCTGGGGAGCCAGTTTGGCCAGGGCCAGGAAGAGAATGTTGAGGAGAGGTCTGATGACTTGGTGGAAACTGCCTTCTAATAGGGCTCTCAGAGGAAAAAATGTTACGTTTAAGTTGGGACTTCTCTGTACAGGAAAGAATTGTATGTTGTAGTTCCATGTACAGCAAGGTGATGGCACTCCATAGAAACAATCCCTATGGTTTTCTACTTCTACTGTCTTGAAAAAAGCCCCCCAAAAACCCAACTCTTCCTCTAGTCAGCAATGTTACTGTTACAGTCTGAAGACTTGTTTTGCCTCAGAGAGAACTAATTAATTACACATAAGGTCCATTAGAAACTTGCTGAGTAGCATTATTCTGCAGTTGTATCTGTAGGAAACCTAAGTCAGTTTTTCTGGCTGTTTTTTTTTTTTTTTCCCTTTTGTTTTCTTGAGAGGTATGGCAAAAAGCTTCAGGTTTCATATCAAGCTCTGATCACAGTAATAAAGCTGGACAGAGCTGGTTGTAATGACAGCTGCCTGTGTGATATTGACATACAGCAGGGTTTGATTGTAAGGTTCTTTTAACCTAAAAGTGGAAAAATCCTTCTTGGATTAATATCTTTGCATGTCAATATTTCATTCACTTCATAGAAATGGGTGAGAGACCAGACAGCCTTGACAATGTTATGTGCCAGAATCTGTCTTGTGAAGACATCTTTCAAGCACTTGGCATTGTTAGGTTTTTAATGTCTCTAAGAATCAGATAAGAACAGAGAGAAACTCAGGACATTGCAGCAAGAGCCAAGTGCAAAAGTGCTGAAGCTATTTCAGTAGGAGTGGAAAAGAAATTATTTCCCACTTTCTTTGGGAAACCTCATGAGAGTTCACACCAGACTCAGACTGGAAGCATAATTCCAACAATATTGCTCAAAGATGTTTTATAATTACCCTTCTATCTTTCCTTCCCAGCTCTGCAGCTAGTTCCAGTCCCCATGAATTCAGTGAAAGAATGGATGCCACTAGGGTCACACCGGCTTGCATGTCCTGAGGATCTTTTTTTTTTCCTCATCAAAATCTCTTCAGGTTCCATTTGATACGAAATAGGTTATTGCTGTGATATGACACAATGCCATATATTTAACAGGTAAATAAATACATCATTGCTGTTTTTGGATGACCTTCTGGAATCAGTCTGAGACACCAGTGAGACTCTGATGTGTCCCTGTTTTACCTGGACTCATTTTTCAGACTCTAATTGTTAAACAACATGTAATATATCCTTAGGAAGATACAGGTTCACATATAATAGCCCTAAGTGAAAGTGATAATTTTTATTGAACATTTTGCTATTAACCATTCCATGAGGAAGGCCAAAAATTCCCTCAAAACTCTTCAAACCCAACTCCTCTTTAAACACTTGTATTTTAACTGCCCTAGGAAAAAAGCTTATCACTGCTATGAAAATAAAATAATGCCCAGAATCTATAATGATGTCTACTGGAAGAGCAAGTTTCATGGGGCCATCTGAAGTCTACAACTTCTAATGGGTGATTCTTTGACATTAATCTAAATAGTAATAATCTGCAGCTACCAGAGGTCACACTAATTATGGAACAGTGCTTCTCCTGAGTTTGAAGTTTCATGTTCTCTCTACCCTGTTTTGCACATTGTCTTTCAACACTGTCCTTTTTACAACAGAACTGTTGGACATGTATTGAAGCATATTCCTACTCCATATTCTTTTATAATGTCACAATTATATAAAGCATATTCATTTTAATATAAATTTAAAACAAAACTTACAGTTTGAAAATGCTGCAAAGCCCTTTCTTCCAAACAAGAATGACCATGCAATGCATCTAAAAGAAGTAGAGACCTAGAAGTATTTTGCTATCTGATAGACTTGTTAGCTTCGGTTCATTTTTACATTCTTTGCCTGGCACCATTAAAAAGATTGTCCTGCTTTTGGCAGGAACTTATCTCACCTGAATTTAGGTGTTCAACCTGGAAACTCAACTAGGAGTTTGGTCTAGACTGCCTCTATCACTGAGACAGGCACTGCCATGTTTCATCTTGCTCATTTAAAACAGCTGTTCTAGGGTGGGATGTCCTACCCTCAGAAGCGTTTCCCTCCCTCCCTTCACTACCACTAGAATTGAAGATGAGCTTTAAATAAGCATTTAACCTTTGAATTGTCACCTTGAGATGGCACATAATGAACCTACACTGTTTAGGTAAATGCGATTTTAACTCCAAGGTATTCAAACCTATTACCATGGGGTATTTAGTCTTCATTATGGCTAGACCTATTTTAAATAACAAGCTTTAATAACGATACTCTCCATAATTATTATTTTACTTACTGGTGCTACAGGTTTCATGACCTGCTCATGAGAAGTTAGCGTTTTTTCCTCTTGCTCAACAGTCTGTGTTGATAGGCCATTCAAAAGTATTTGCTTAACTTGTATTAGTTACGGTATCTCTTGGACGGCATACACTTGAGATAAATAAAAAGTAGGCAGTTTATACAGATTAAAAACATGTGATTTGAAACAAACATGCATTTAAGAAAAGGAAACATTTGGAACTTGTTAGCTTTGTGAGCACTTCTGCAGATAGATGCAATTCTAATGGTCTTAAGGATCTATGCAAGAAAGAGAAGGACTTTATCTTCCTTGGCCTCTAAAGCAGAATGATTGGCAAGTATTGGGACTTAATTTGTTGGAAAACAAGTGATCTCATGGTTTAAATGGCTTTGTCAGTGAGTGCAGTAAGAATTATGAAGATGCAAATCATAAGGAATGAAAGAAATTTGGTTCCACATCATTTTATTATCATGAATGTTTTCAGTAATGCATTTACTCTAGTATTCTCTATGCTGATGCACAGTAACATCTGTTCGTCAGAGAAGTCCAGTTTTTAATAATTGTCTTGACAAGGCACAAAAAGATCAAGTAGCTTGCCCAAGGTCACACATAGAGTGAGATTTAGTTTGTGTTTGCAAAGAAGTATTGCCTGGATCCCAGCCTTTTATTTAGCCGGTAGAGCTCATATTCTCCTTAATATTTAGAACTTGTTCCATATAGCACATGATTAAAGTGCTTATGGCTACAGCTTAAAGACCTGCTGTTATTTGAGTTGGAACCTAAAGCACTTCTATTCAGAGTGCCAATTAAAGATATTAGATAGAAAAGTAAACAAAACATGATTTTGTAATATATAGCTCTAATCATTTGGAAAAGCTAAGCTTGCAGAGGATAGTGCAGCTGCTAACAGCATAATAACTAATGTGCAGTATTTTAATCCAGCTGTTTAAAAACATTTTTTACATTGCTTTCAGACAACTGGGAACAGAAAAAGATCTATTCTTGTATTATGTATTTGTTATTTAACACACCAAGCTCGTAATTTTTAAAACACATGATACTCCTCATCTCTTTAAAATTTGTTATTTACTTAAAGAAGGACCTTCACTTTGAGGTCTTTTTTAATTAAAAAAAGTTCTCTAAAAGCAGTATTTTGGGAATAAAAATTCTTTTTACAGATTGAATCTATGACTATTGGAATAATAATTTATTTTAATAAAAATTTAGGCATGCAATTCTGCAGAAACTAAAATTTGTTGTATATTCATTCCAATTAGAAGTTATTTGGCAAAATCACCACAGTGGATTGTTCAGGGGTCCAGCAGGTTGATATGAATGTGTAATACCTGTGTTCAAGTCATAAAAGCATTAGACTGGCATTAGCAGTTCAGAGTAAGGGCCCGTTTTACCATTATCCTGGTTCCAACAGTGTCTGTAAGCAGATGCTAGGAATGATGATCAGAGAGCTGGAGCACCTCTCTTATGAAGACAGGCTGAGAGAGTTGGGGCTGTTCAGCCTGGAGAAGAGAAGGCTCCGGGGAGACCTTATAGCGGCCTTCCAGTACTTAAAGGGGGCCTACAGGAAAGATGGGGAGGGACCCTTTATCAGGGAAGGAAGTGATAGGATGAGGGGTAACAGTTTTGAACTGAAAGAGGGTAGATTTAGATTAGATATAAGGAAGAAATTCTTTGCTGTGAGGGTGGTGAGACACTGGAACAGGTTGTCCAGAGAAGCTGTGGCTGCCCCCTCCTTGGAAGTGTTCAAGGCCAGGTTGGACGGGGCTTTGAGCAACCTGATCTAGTGGAAGGGGGGGTTGGAACTAGATGATCTTTAAGGTCCCTTCCAACCCAAACTGTTCTATGATTCTATGAGCAGGATCAGGACAAGCATGTGTGGGTACAGCCCCAACACCCTCTGTACTGTCCCAGTTCCAACTATCCTGTCAGCTCAGGAGATTTCCTGGATCCATTGTATAGTTTGCCTGTTTTGTAATCTTCAGTGGCTCTGTCCAGTAAGTATGTGTTATACCTTCCCTTGTGATGATATACCCATGCCTTATCTGCCACACCCCTTGTCAAGGAACTGCACAAGTTTACAGGCTGCTGCCACCTTCTTCTTCAAATGTGCCTCTTACTAGCTCTGTTTGATGACTTCGAGCTCTTTGTGGTGGAAGATGTCATGCATAGTTGAACCTTTCTTCTTGTTACCCAGAATTGTGGACTCAAATTTTTCAGGACAAACCAGCCTAACCTACCTTGCAAATCTCTGCAATGATTCCCAGTTGTCCTCAGGATGTATTTCAAAATATTATTTACAGACTTATCCAAAAGGCCGTTTCATGCTTTCTGGTTTCTACCATTTTCAGTGTTTAACAACCCAGCTTTCTACCCTTCTGTCTAGAGTAATTTTTATTTGAAAACTCTATAACACACTTGAGTTTGCTGCCTATGCAGTAATCTTTAGGCCATGATAGAAACAAGATTCACTTTGAATTATATTTGATTAACAGTTTTCCACTGTTCTTGTTTCCTTGTTTTTAATGTCCATAATTTAATCTTATTTTTAATCTTCTTAACTAAAAACTAGTATGCTATGACTATAAAATCTCAGGTTCTCAAATATTACAGTGACAGGACTGAAAAAAGTGTAAATATTTTTAGTACACTAATACTACAAATGAAAACAACCCTGGTACCTTGCCGTAGTTTTGAGCACCATATCAATTCCTGTTCCCTACCATGTGGCAGATATGTTTGAAAAAATAAAGTACAGTGAAAGTGCAATTAAAAAACCCCAACCTATTACAGTTACAAAACTTATCCTGCGTAAATGACATACTTTTCTCAGGATCAGAAAATTAAAAATAATATTTAATGCACTGTTTTAATTTTAAGGGTAATGTTGGCAGCCTTCCTCAATGTTCTCCAAAACATTCAGCTTCATCACATTTTAGGCTGTGGTGAGGTATTTGGCACAAGCCCCAAATAGGTTGGCAGAAACAAGCCCTAACTGTCCTTGAGCATTCATTGCTGCACTTGTGTCTGATTGCCCAGTTTCCTGATATGTTTCTGTAAAAGTAAATGCAGAGGGAAGTGTCATTACCGGGTGGGGTATGGATGAATGATAGGGGCTCCTTAATCCAGCACCAACACTGAAGAGATGTATGTGTAAATGTGACTGTGGTATTGCAGAATATGTTTTTAAAATAAAGGTTGCCTGCCTCACTGTATCACTTAGATACTGAAAAAATAGATGTAAAAGGACTGGGAAAACTGTGTAAGAGTCTCTTATGTCAGAAAGGAAGAGGAAAGAAAGTATGGTATTAGGTAAGCACTGCTGGGGAAAGTGATTGGCTCAAGCAGTGAGATGCAGGATGACTCTTGTCCAGAACTCTCCTGACGTACTCAGCTGGCCAAGAAGAAAATTTGTTGTACTTTTGGTAACAAATAGTACTGCCAGTCTCAGGCATTCCAAAATCATGAATCAGGCCCCAGAAATCACAAGATTAAGAAGAAAAGGAGAATTTTTAGAAAGAGTACACATTTGGAGATATTTGTATCCTGCTTTTTCAATCTTTACTGTACATTATTACATACTTCCAGTTTTCCTCCACATACTTTAGGAATAACAGATACTCTTAAAAACTGAGAATTTCACCAGATAACATGACTTGAAGAGCTTGGGCTTTGTGGAAACCACTGGCTATCAGAAACTTTGATAATACATTCAAAAGGGTTAGCAACAAAGAGTAAAAGAATGGGAAAATGAAGTAGAAAGGCTTCAGAAAGTTTAAACTGCCTCTCTGAGTGAGTTGACTAGCACTGTTACTGAAATTAAAGTGAGGTTGGCCAGATGAGAAGAGATTGTAAAGATTTTATTGATTAACCTTTTGCAGGGAACACACATCTCATTTTTCCTGGTAAAACAGAACAGGCTCCAAAGAGCAAAATGTCGTGATTTAGAAAACGCTCAAAGGAGAAGCAATGACAGGATTTATGGCATTCCTAAAAACGCAGAAAATAACAAAAATGTGGGAATGTTGCCTCTGTCACTTACACAATCCGTGCATTTTGATAGTATTATATAAAGACCTTATAGGGCAGAAGCACAAAAATCCCCAGATCCAGCTAAGATATGTAGTTTTCTGTTTCCAGAATTATCAAACTCAGCAATAATTTTTTACAGGCAGCTAAGAAGAACAATGAAGAGCTGTATAAGAAGAAAATTAGCTATTTTGATGACAATTACTACCCTGAAGTTCAGAAAATTTGGAGGCACGTTGAAGCTAAGCAAAACCAGCTTAGGAAAAGGGCTAAGGTCCTTCATTTCATAAATATCACAACTAAGATGGGTATTATTATATAAGAACAAAAGGTCCCAGAGAAGCATTGCCAATGCTTGACAGTTCAGGCATTGTGATCCTTCAAAGAGAAGCAACAGAAGGATTAAATATTCAGTCTGCAGTAATTAGACCAACACCTAACTTTACAGCAAATTCACCTGGATTTTGCAGAGAGGGAGGAGCCCTGAGATGCATCAGGACTGCAGAAATGGAAGCAGAGAGAAAGAAATGAAATATGAAGTCCAGATGCTCTTCTATGTCCAAGGAGCAAAAAGGACACCCAGGAGAGGAAGTGTAAAGCTGCCTTTTTCTGGGATGCAGTGTTCCTGCATCCAGACCCTTGGAGGAACTTCCAGCAAACTTAAGGCTGTTTGGGTTATGTATTATCTGGCAGTGGACTCAAGGGGCCAATAAAGCAGCTGGGGATCATCTTAGAGAAATACTATCTCCTGTGGAAGCAGTAAGAAGAAGAAGAGCAAATTCTGCATCTAAATTCTCATTTTCTAGCAAGCATAAGAGCACTCCTCTATAGCCGTAAGATTCCCTTGCAGGCTGGGTATGTCAGGCTTAAGAGCAAAATCTTTGCGCTGTAGAGCCACACCATCAAAATAATCAACAAGCTTTATAAACACCGTGTTCTACATCGTGCTACCACATTAGGTTTAATAGCCAGATGTCAGGGAGGGATATTATGGATACTAGGAAGGGAAACAAATGACAGGATGAAGGTATTAAAAAGACAAGGCTGTACACTGGGTAAAATGTGCAAGGAGCTACTGATAGAAGAAGGGGTAAGCAGGCAGAGGAAAACAGGCTGCCTAAGTCAACTCCACCTGTTTCAGACTTGCCTTATTCCTTGTCCTCTAGTTCTTATTCTGAAAAGTGAAGGAGCAAAAAATTAGCAAAAAAATATAAAATATATATTGCAGCATTCTGAGCTGCTTCTTTTTCCTTCATGTTCTTTTAATAGAAAGCAAAAGTTCGTTGGGGAACTTCCTGGGAAGGCAATTCTTTGCCTACTTCAGCTGTTAAAAATAGTTGCAGCTCTCAGCCTACTGATCTCTGAAGCCAGACAGCTTTTCTGCCCAAATGAATTTGAGTTCATGGACCACTGGTTTAAGTTATTTGTTGATCCTAGCCAAGAGTTCTCACCAGGTCAGGATGGCTTTATACCCAGAAAAAATGTAATGATAGCAGTGTTCTTTATTGCACTATGCTGGATACATTTGTATTGCTATATCAGGAAGCTAAACCTGGAACTAAGGAGTTAACTCTTTTTCTGTCCACTCTCCTCTTTCTTTAATGCCTTTACCTCTAGAAGTAGCCCCATACCTACATGTTAATGAACACCACAGCCCTTCTGTCTTTCACACAGGACAACAGTGATGGTGTTTTATCTTTACATTAGTTTCTTTTTAGGAATGTTAACATGAATTTATAGATTTGTACAAGATTTTGTGACTTGATAATGAAGCACAAATATTGAGCATTTAAAAAGTGATCTTTAATGTTTGTAGGGTTGTGGCGAAGGAAGCTTTGGATAGTATTCACACAGAAACAATTTAAAGGACTGAACATCACAGAGCAGCTACAGTATTAGTTGCTGATTAACCTCTCTGAGGGTGGACTCCTAAAACTCAGATGCCAGGAACAGGAGAAATGTGTGAAATTTAGGCAGCAGGTTGTGGGCTAAAACTTCTGAAACTCCTCAGCCATGCTGTAATTAGTTACAGTGGTATGAACACCAAATTAGCTATGTGCTATGCTCAAGACACAGCCAAGCAGCCATAGGGACTTTAGAGCTGAATAGATTCTGCTTTGTTCAGATATAGCTAATACAAGCAACACATCTGCTGATGGTTAAAGACCCTCAGTGTGGCTGGGAGACAATGTATTGTAAATTGTATGAGCAAATTATTGTTGGCTCTGGCTGTTACTATGACAGTAATGGTGTGTAAATTATGAAGCTATAGCCAAGGTCAGGATGGACAGCATCTCAGTGAGTAAGATACTAAGCTATAACTTTCAGTGTCATTCTGGCCAAATACAAATTTATGCTTACTATGTTGTTTAATGTGGCACAGTTTAGGTCTCTTAAGACAGAACAGAAAACCATGCCGGCTTTAATTCTCAGTTGATTTATTTAAAGATAAGAATAGACACAAGTAACCCTGTATAGATAGCTATTTCATATGGAGTATTTACCCTTGTTCTGTACAGCCTTGTCATAACAATGCAAAATGTACAGAGGCATTCTGCTTATGTGAATTTAACAGATGACATAACTTATTGGTGCTAAGATTTGCTTGCATCTGAACTGTCAGAAATATGAGATCATCCTTCTTTCTTACTTAAGCTGACCTTTTCCTCTAGAAAATATTTTAACCAGAATTTCCATTACAGTCCTGCTTCAGGCATTATGTACACGCACAAAAAAGACATTTTAAGAAAAGAACATTTTCATCCTCCTCTCCAAATCTGAAAATACTACATAACCTGATATTCCACATCACGTGGAAAAGTAAATAAAGAAGAGAGAACGAGGTAAGCTGGCAACTAGTTGTGAATAGTGTAATAAGTAACAGTCTTAGCACCCCAACTGAGAATCATCAAGCATACTTGACCTAACTTGCTCCATATATTATTTACCTTACTTTGGAAGACATGTTCAGTTGCTTTTAATTTCACTGTCACAGCCCAACAGTCGTTTTGGTTTATTTTCAGCCGTAATATGTTTAGTAACACATCCAAGGAAAGCAAAGCAGAAGGCTGAAAGCTCAAACAGTGTGGTCACAAATTGCTGAATCTTGTATTTGAATTCTAGAATGATTATTTAAAACAGTCTAGAGCTAACCTGTTCCTGGCTTAACTTTGGAGCTACATTATCAGCACTGATCACACAAAGACTAAGCCAGGCCCTGAAAACAATGGGCTTTGCAGTATGATGGTAGGAATCACTTGCAGGTAGTTTTACAATAATTCATTTTCTGGGTTGTGTAGCATAGTGACTTTATGAAAAGTCACACTCTTAGTTTAGCAATGCGTATTTTTTAGAAACACAGCAGTGCCAGCTGAGTTTGTTCTCTGCCTTAATCTCTTGAATTAGACATATTATCTGATGCCAGATACCAGAGGACAAGGAGTGTTGCAATGCTGGAGAGCTAACTGGCCTAACAAAATGTCATGTTGGTGTTTTATTTACATGTGGGCGAGTTTGAGCTCTTTCCTCACATCATCATCTGGCTCGCTGGCTTTTCTCAGTCTGGAGATCTCCTTAGTAACTGGCCTTCCAACAGTCTTGCTCCCTTGTGCATGTCCTTGAAGTGTTTGTGTCCCTAGATATCTGCTGCCAGGCTTAAACCTCTTAAAGGAGGGCTTGTCATCCTACAGGACTCCATGGTGTATACTGTTCTCCATCCTCTTTTTTAGCCTCAGAGCTCCTTGGATAGAGTCAAGCTGCTCCATACCCAATTAAATGCTGAAGGCCTGCACAATTCCAGCCTTGCGTCTCATACATTAGATTGATTGTCCAGGCTCCCTCTTCCTTAATGGTCTCAAAGGGAGCTTCTAATTTCTTCTTTTCTCATTTGTGACTTCAAGCTTGTGTGGAAACTTGTTACGATCCATCTGTCATTTATGCTTCTTCCTACTTTCTGCTGCCTTCCTCTAGTTGCTCCTTCTCTTTTGTCCCTCGCCCTCATACTTCTGTTGATCTCCTTCTGTGGATGAATGCCTTTTTTCTGGGATGCCAAGGCAGGATGTTGTAAAAGGCTTCTAGTTCCTTCCTATTCCTCTGATGCATTGGCACCTGTAGTTCCTCTGGGCTAAAGTTGTCAGCAGCAGGTGATGCTGCAGAAAACACACCTTGGCAAGCAACTACAATATATCTAAAAGCAGCCAATAAGACAAGCGTATCAGCACAGTTCATACAGTGCAGTGGCCAAAATTTGCATGTGAAACCCTTCGATTCTCCACCTTTCCTACCTTTTTTGTCAGGGTACATCACCTCCATCACTTGGCGATCCTCAGACTTGGTGGTGTTCCTCTGATGAACATCTTGGAGTCAGCCAACCCAATAAGCATGTCCAAGCCACATCCAGTACAAACCAATACTAGTGAGGTCAGGACAAAAAACCAGCAGTCAGCACCACTTTACAAATACAGTGTTATTCACTGCTAGGGAATGGGAAACCTAGGGCAGTGGTTTCCTCAGAAGAATACTGAAGGAGAAGAGTATTCACTAGCTAATGGTAACAAGGGGCAGTTTCCAATCTTCCTTTTGAAGCTGGGCAGCCATGTAGGAGTAAATGCAAGTTTCACGGGCCTTGACAGATGACTTTGTATCCAAATAAGTGAGTGTTACTTGGGAAAGACCAGACCTGGGGTCTAATCAATTATTTTAGGGCTGTTTACTATTTTACCTGAAATTAAAATCCAAAATGGATAGGGTACAAGACACTTCTCTGTATCATTTTCTGTTGGCTTCCCAGTATTGTCCCAGTTATCAGTCTAATCTTCACCTGCCTGATAGTCCTCTGCTCAGTGTAGAAAGCACCAGTGACTGTTCAGTGCTGTAGATTTGAGACTAATGGCCATACAGTGTTTAAGGTAGCCATTGCGGTGCTTGTCACCACTTGCTCGAGTCCCTTTGTGGGCTGAGCCCTGCGTGCCTTATTAAAATCATGAGAAAAGAGGTGGAGAAGGAGGCAGTCTCCAGTCCTCTGAAAGAAGTGTATTCCTAACAGTAGTCCCAGCTTCTCTCCCAAAATGGAAGATGCTCTTCTCTTCACCTTTGTAGCTCTGCAGTCAGCAGCTTCTTCTCTTTGCTTTTTATTTGTCTCAAATGTTCTCAGTTGCCTGTTGGTTCTTCCATCCCAGTGACTGAATTATAAAGCAGACTAGGGCTGTGTGTGATATACTGAATGGTATCTCAAGAGGTAGTGAATAAAGGCTTGATTATTCAAAGGAAATGAAATACAAGATAATGAATAAAATTCATTGATTTTTTTGCTTAAGAAAATAAGTCTGGTGAGATTTATTTGAAAAGTAGATTTTTTTGTCGTGTTTATGTTTAAAAAATGTGCATGGATGCCAGTGTTCCAGGTATTTTTTTAGGATAAGTTCATGAATTCTTCAGATGCGACTTTGAAGCTTTTCCCAACCTTTTGAAAGTATAAGTAATAAAACTGGGTGGGTTCAGTGCCTCAGATGGAATCTCCTAGACGTTAAATCCATCTACTAAGGTGTTTCATATTTTCTAAAAGCCAAAATCGTGCAAACTGCAGCCCAAACTACGAGGTGCTTGTTAAGCGTAGGCAGAAAACAGTGTCAAATGTTCTTTAGGCTGCCTTTCATAATCACTTGTTGGCTCCACTCCTGCAGGACCTCCTACAAGGAGGTCTTGGCCATGTTCTAAAATAATACATTTATCCATAGGCAGCAAAGGCTACAGCTGCAGCCTGCTGTTTGTGTGAGATTTAAACACCAATGGAAAGGTCTTTTAACTTCTCTGAATTCCTCATTAAAATGCTGGTGTGATTTTCTGCAGCCACCTCAGCTGAGAGTAGGAGTCCAACAAAGAAGAGTTGGAAGAGATTAGCATTGTATGTTTCTCTTTGAAATGTGGCAAACCGAGGAATAAACTTGGATCCCCCATCAAGAAAAATTGGAGCAGGAAAAGTATTTTCACCACTAGCTGCTGTGGGTAGGGATTCTGTGGAGGCAGCTCTCTAGCAAGCAGCTGGTGGTGAGAAGTTCAAGGTAAAACTGCAGCCTTGAAATGCTGCATGTCTTTGTGGATGCTGTTGTCTTCTTAAAAAAAAAGAGATTTTTTTTTTTTTTTGTATTGCAGTCTTTTCTATAGCTAGGCTTTCCCCTTTTTAACACATGAGCTAGTCTGCCTTTGCTGTCTATTCAGATCTCTTTAGGACTGTCAGGGATGTATATCTATGTGTATGATTATGAACAGGTTTATTTGTCCAAGGAATAATGAAAACCAATGGTCTGAACCTGAAGCCAGACACAGTCATGTTGGAAATAAGACATGAGTTTTTAACAGAGAAAAGATTAACCTTTGGAAAATACCACTGTAGGGAATGTTAGTGTCTCCATCTCTGGACATCTTCAAATCAAACCAGACCCTCTGTGCTAGATCTGTGTGCTGGGCTTACCTTAGTCAAACACAACCTGCTGGGCCCAGCACAGGAGTAACTGAGTGTGATTTAAGGACCTGGGAAGTCAGACTATGTGATCCAGTTCTACCACCTTCTCCTCACTTGTTGAATATGAGAAGCTCTGTAAGGAAAGTAAGAGCACTGAAATTCAGCCCAGCTTGAGATTGACAGGCTCAACTCTGTTACATCTGCTTGTTTTTACTAGATGTGTAATGATGTAGTTAAAAGGTATAGTCAATAGTTTTATTTCAAGTCTCCTAAGGTGTGTGAGCTTTTGAAAGTAGTTTCTCAAGGCAAGTGTGTACCTGATTTATAGATGTTTCCTAAGGCAAATATAATTTTAATTTTGTCATATTTTTATCACTTGTGCTAAAGCATAACAGATTTTCTACCTGGTCCTTGTGAAGTGGTAGTTCATCAGCTAAATGAAGAAGGCCTGGATCTGTTCTTGGATGCACAATGTAGTACTGTGTGACACATTCAGGTGTACTGAAATGGATGGGACCATCTGCTGAGTATTAGTCAGGGTGAGAGTTTCATACTCAGAGTGTCAGTTAATATTTGTTACTCACACGTGACCAGAAACATTTTACATTTAGAAGATACTGTCTGTTTTCAAAAGCTTAAAATAAAAAAATCTGAGTTTGACATTTCTACAATGATTATTCTGAGATGAATCCTTGGTGGCCCCAGAGGGGCCAGAATTGCATGCAGGGTGAGTGACAGCTGTAAAAATCAGCCCTGTTACCAGAGAAAATAGTTAGGGAGATAGGAAAAAGAGAAAGTTGAAAGCAATGGGAATTAGAAGGCATTTTTTTTCATAACATCCCTTGAAGAGAAATATGTACCCGTATCCCTGTCTTGGAGGTGAAGTTTAAAAGTGTGCTTGGTTTTATTTATTGTTCAGAATATCTGGGATTCTGCTTTTAAAATGGCAACCACATTCAGCATTGCATGAATTTGCAATGGCTTTGTGTCTGAAAACCTTTATTAGGTGGTTTGTCGCACTTCAAAATCCCTCAATCTCTGTAGACGTTTACACAAATCTGCTTAGCTATATAAAGCCTTTTTTAAAGGATTAAGTAATTTGGTGTTCTTCTGACTTTGGAAAGGCCACAAGAGTTAACTGACTTAATAAAGATACTAGAGTTAAAATGATCATTTTATTGTAGAATTACGAAAAGGAAGCAAATTGTGGCTAAGAATAATGCTCCTACTGTGGACAGGTAGACACAGGGCCTGAAAACTTTGTAGTGCTTGTGAAATGCTTTTTTTTTGGTGGAGGAGAGAGTCAAAACCCAGCAGCGCTTATGAAAGAAAGAATCATATGTGGCAAATTATCACAGTGCAGTAAATAACTGAAAGGGAAGAGATCTACAAGACTTCACTGAGTATTTTATTTGCCTTAGTATATTGCTGTCCCAGAAGAAGTTGAGTCTGGTTGGGAAACTGTAGTGGAACACCTACGTGAAGGAGTAACCATTGGTGTGCATCCAGTAGATGCACCAGTTGGGAGGGAAGGAGAATCCAACCATGTAGCTGAGGACATTACTGAAGGAGTCTTTAGAAAACAAAGATTGTCATTAAACAGTAAGAGGTGTAGAGCTGAAGGAGTATGAATTAAATTGTGTGCAACTGAATTTATGTTCACATAATTATGTTCCACCTTCTCGTTCAGATTCAGTAGTGTAAAGCATTCATCACATCCTAGCCTAAAATACTGCAGAGAGCTTCTGTGTTTTGCTAAGCTTTTATGACAGGTTGTCCTAGAGGCTGAGCACATTTCAGTGGTGGATGAAGAGGTCCCTGTGTACATTGGCCACATATCAGCTTAAGTTTGTAAAATGCTTTGGAATCCTTTGGGGCACAAGGCCATGTAATGTAAGGCCATTATCATGTTTGCTAAGAAAGTGGGGTTTGCTGCCAAAAGTTACAAAATCTTCTTTAAACTATGAAAGACTATAGCTAGACTCTGCATTAAAATAGTGCAAGAACAAAGTAAAATGGGACTTACCAGTAATTTTAGTGTTGCCTTGGCACTGCCTCTTCCCAATGTAGGCAATGTTGATCCTATTCTTTTTCACCTTCTTCCTCTGGGTTCTCCAAAGTCCGTGGCTATAATCATGGGATGAACTTGGCAGCAATGTGTAGGACCTGGAATGTGTTTTTCCAGTAGCCGTGTCTGGATTTGTGGCCGACTTCTTTGGCTGACGCCACAGCTGTCTCTGCTGGCAGACAGATCTTCTTGGGGGCTGTTTTGGGTTCACAGGGCTGTCAGCTCACTTTCTGTTCTGCCCTGGATGCCGTTTTCCTTGAGTCACACTTTTCTTTTTGAGGACCGTGTTTGTGGACAAACTTTCTATTATGAAAACACATGATACAGCAAAAATCTTTCCATATTTCAGGGTTCTTGTAAATGTTTCCCTGTGAACCAAGAGTAAATGTGCACATTCACTCAGAAAAGTAACTGCTGCTGTAGACGTGGTCATTTCCAAATAAAGCTGCTAATCTGGGGACCTTCTGTGGCAATTTCTGTCACTGGTATTGTGGTGAATCCCTATTCCTGTGACAAAAAACGCCCTGTAGTGCCATTCACTGAAATGAGACCTCAATCTGCAAAGGTATTTAGATGACTAACGATTATGTAGGTGCCTCATTTCCACTGAGTCATATTAAGCACACTAACTGCTTTTAAGGATGTGGGCTTAAACCTTGCAGACAGCCAGAGCCAGCAGGTCATGTGGGTGATGCCAGCTCAGCAGGACAGATTCTCTCTCACAGTCCTGGATTTCCACCTGATGACTCCTTTGCTGACTAATTGCCCTGCTGAAGTTTTGGTAGATTGCTGCAGATGGTTTCACCAAGGGATAGGATAGGCCCGTTCATAATAAACTGAAAAACCCTCACTGGACCCTGATGAGAACTTTCAAAGTTTTTTTTAGCTTTTTCTGAGATTTTGAAATATATTTTCAGTGATCGATTTTCTCTTTTTTTTTTTCTTCTCCCTCAGATCTTTCTTTTCCTTTCTCCTTTTCTTCCTACTTTTCCTTCTTACACTTTCTAGATTCCTTCCTTCAGGGATGGCGTGGAAAAGAAGGAAAGCAGGAAAGTAAGACAAAAAGAGCTAAAAAATAGGAACACTGTGAAAAGCAAAAAATATTTCAATTTGGAAGAGCAGCCTCTACTTTTTAGAAATAGTTTGAATGGAGAATATTGAGAGTTGTAATCTTGATAACTGGATTGAGGCAATAACTGTTAACCTATGTTAGGACTGTTTTTAGGAAAACAGGGTTTCCCTTTCTATGTTAGATACTCTTAACAAGTGTTTTACATTTTTGTGTCTGTTCTCCTTAGATGAAGCTGTGAACATGTACACTAGTCCATATCAGCATGTCGGCAAAGTTCATTTGGTTTGTACCCTCTTTTGACTGTGGACCCTGGATCCCAGCTGTAGAGGCACTGGTTTACTTCTGGGCTTTTTTCTCAAATGAGTCAGCTTTTCATATAAGCTCCTTTCCTAGTTGAGTATCTAATTGACTAGCATTGAAGTCAACACCCCTATGTCATTATATGGCTGAGCTTGAGGCTAATTATTTCCAAAACAGATATATGTGTAGAATATGTTTTTTGAGGGGAATTTTCCCTGAGGTCCACCTTGAGTACATTTTTATCTTTTGCACCTTCTAATCCATCTCTGAAACACAGAAGCAAGACTAAGAGGGAATTAGTAAATAATGATATGGCTTTGTGCAAGAGTAGTGGGAATATCAAATTCCTCTTTTGCAAATAAATGGGAATTCCAGTTTTTTGACAAGGAGCACATCTTTTTGTTATAACAGGAAGGCTAGGCAGCAAAGGAGAACTACAAAATAATATTTTCTGAAGCTACAGAGGAAAATGGGAATCCCTGAATTTTGGATTACAATCGCAGTGATTTATACTTTGATTAGGTAAGACGTGAGAATGACATAGCAGAAGACAGTGGTTTTCTGTTAGTAATTCCAACTTTACTTCCTAAACAATTGTTTAGGAAAAATTTTTTTGGTTGTGTTTTTGTTTGTTTGTTTGTTTTAAATGTGCAGCGCTATAGGGTTTTATTACGTTTTAAAATATCTGACAGAAAATACCTTCAGGAAGGGTTTATGAGTAAAGTATACATAAGGGTATTATATTGTTTGCTCTAACACTTTAGACAAGTAAGGTTAAGTGACGTAAATGGCTAATTCAGTTGAATGACTCATCACTTGTCTTTTGCATTTTGATTTATAAATATTGTAAAGAAAGGAATTATCAAACAATAATAGCTAGGAAGCTCTCTTGCCAGCGAGCCCCAGATAGATACCTATTTTTTTTTTCAGTGATTTGTCCAGTTTGCTCTTGAAATTACTAGGAACAATAAGACTCCTTCTGCTTTTCTTCAGATACTTGTCTCTAGTTGACAAAGCTCATTGTTAAGAATTTCCCCTAGATATTAATTTTCTGTATTTTTAGTTACACCTTCTTGTTCCAGCCTGGTTATTTATTCCCTTCCTTGGTGTTTACACTCTTCAGATACTTGAAGTGGTTAACATATGGCTGTTGGACATTGTGCAGACAATCGAACATCATTCCTTTAATCTCTCCTCATAAATCAGCCCCTCCAACTGTTCAGTCATTTTTATGGCTTTTTTTCACATACCCATTCTTTTGTTCTCTTTCTAGTACTGAAGTACCCGGAATTGTGCAGAGACTCCTGCATATAATCCCCCCAGAGGGAGGCTGAGTCATCCACTCCCTGGTACAGTATCTGTGACCACATACATAGCTAGCTATGAATTCTGATTTGGGTTGCTGTCTTGCATCTGATAATTTGATGCTTTGTAACACATCTTTCATTCTGGTTAAGCTAGAACAACATTTTTGACTGTCTGAAAGCTTGAATTAATAAATTTACGGTATTTAGAAATTTTAGGAGAGATGCTGTAAATTAGTGATCACAGATTCGCATAACAACCAACAACAAATAAGGACTAAATGTGATATTGCAAAGTCAGGAAGAGATGTAAAAGGAACAAATGTTTTGATGTGGCATGTGGAAAGGAGATGTAGTATTCACATGCACTGAAGGATAATTTGTATCATTACTGAATCAGAAAAATAAGTCAGGAAGGATCTAATACATCACCTAGTCCATTACCCTGCCTAGAGGTAGGATGCAGTATAGCTCTGTTGCTCCTCATAAGTTTATTTTTCCTGTTATTAAAGATGTCCACCAAAGAGGCTGTAAGTCTATTCCAGTATTTACAAAGCAATCCTGCTAGAAGGCTTTTCTGTTTTCCATCCTGCATAATTTTGATTTTCAGGCTTCTCAGGAGGATTAAGAGTTGCCTTTTTTTGCTACTTTAAATGACAACATTGATGAAATATGGGACTGGGACCTAGGTGCACCTGTTCCTTGCAACAAAAAGAAGACATAAATGATGAAAGAAATATGGTTACTGTGTGGCCTGTCATTATTAATCTATTCCTCTAGTCACAAAACATTTGAGCAGCCATAATCAGTGCTCTTGAGAACGACTGCCTGGGACAGAGATGCTGACAAGAAGAAGTACTATTAATTCAGCAAGAAAGGCTTTATTCATGCCAGAGTCCCAGCTGCTGGTAAAGATGATTGCAGTAGTGCTGTGCTGGTTTGCACCAGCTGAAGGCCTGTGATCTGTGTAGATTGAGTTTGTTTGAAAAATATAGAACTGTGGTACAAATATCTCCCCAGCTCCTTGCATGTGTACCCAAAGTTTCCTCTGAACTAACTAAATTTCACTTGTATCAATTCAAAACTGTCCTAACAGATAAAAATAGTAGGGAAAGATGTAAAGCCTGCAAAACTGGAAATAGTTCAAGAAATTATTTCTTTTTAAGCTGTGTTTAGAATACTTAATTATTGGGGTGGAAGGTGTAAGTACATTGCAAATGTTTTGTGGTTTTATTAATATTTCAATCCCATATTCTAACTAGTGTTAGAAAATGCAGGGAGACATCATGGAGAAAATGCTACCCAAGTATAGAAAATGTTTAGTGGTCTGGAAAATGGTCCAAATTGGACATTCAAAGCAAAATATAGCACATCTTTTGAAAGTCTCACAAGTATTAAAGTTCCTATGTAAGTATTAGCATTTACTGAAAATGTAATACAGACATACACATGGGTCATTCTTATCCAAAACCAGACTCATTTGATGAATAAGTAAACACACTTTTAAAAGTAAGTACTCAATTTCTCAATTTTGAGGTGTGGTTATTGTAGAAATCAAGTGTTCAGATAATTACATGCCACACTTTCTGCCATTTGCTGCTCATAAATGAACTAATTGTAATATCCTCTGTGTGGATGAGCCTGGAAATTTTTCGCCCAGATTATGTTCCCAGAAAACATGTAAGAAATGCTTCATACCTCAGACAAGGGTGCCACAGGTAAGAGAAGTCCTTTGGAATGTGAATCTATTAAGCAGGAATAAGGCCATCAAATATGTCAAGAGTGTTCACCAGCATCCTCCTTGATGTCACTTTTAAAAATAACAACAAAGCAAATGCAATAAAATGGCACTGTCTCACAACTCCGTAACACACAAAATCACAACACACTGGCACATTATCTTGTAGGGCTTGGTTTACCCTGCCTTGCTTTAAGCACCTAGTTGAAATGCCTAAATAATGAACAAAGTCCTTCAAGTAGTTCTTTATGGTCAATGAAAAGTGCTGGACACCACTAGAAGGTAATATAGGTCTTAAAGGCTAAACTGTACTGTTGGTAGAAAACAGTTCTGATTCATTTCCCAAATCAAACCTGAATATATATTTTAATTAGGAAAAATAAGTGCAATTTACCAACTAAACTAAAATACAAACATTAATATTCTGCTCAAATTACACAGACTGAATCTCTCCCACAGCCCTCTCCCAGTCAGTCAGCCTCACTGCGGGATTCTCTGGGGAAATGGAAACTGGTGTACAACAGGCCCAAAAAATCAGTAAAATCAGACTCTGGAGAGCAAAGGGAGAAAATAAAACTTCAGAGTCAAGATTTTCTTACTTAAAATGTCTTGTGTCTAATATGATCCTTTCTTACTTAACTTGGCATCCAGTCATGTTAATGATGAAATTACTGTTTTTTAAAGATGACACTTGGAAGAACTCTATAGAAGATTATTTTGTGCTACTCAAATTGTTTTAAACTCACAACTAAGGATGTATGTATATTGTGGATTGTATATGTACTTATAAAATATAGAATTATCTATTAACATTTTTAAAATATATTTCTGGTTTTGGTAAGGCCACTGAGTTTTCGTATCTTGAGTGAAATATAGGAGATAGGAAAGAAATTAAGAAACATCTACTTCTAATAAACTAGGAACATTTTCAAGGATAAAAATACCTAGCAGTATGTATCTTGCTAAACACTAATGCTCTACTAGCATTTAATGTGCAATACCATGCTTACTGTGTCTCTATTTTACTGAAGTTTTTTGTACTAGAAGTGGTATTTCTCTTCTGTAAGTTAACCATCTAAAAATAGGTTGTCTATGTCTAAGCTAGTCAGCTTCATCTCCAGATATATATTCAATGGAAAGAAATGGGCACCCCCAGGGAGAAAATTAATCTGGGCCTGTCTTTTCCTAAAACAGAATCACACAATTGTGCAGGTTAGAAGCAAAATCTGGAGCTCATCTGTTCCAGTTACTGGCTCAAAGACGGGACAGTTGCTCAGGGACCTGTCCAGCCTGGTTTTGAAAATCTCGTGGGAAATTTGTTCCAGTGTTTGATCACCCTAGTGGTAGAACGTTTTTTCCTTTTATGTGGTCAGAATGTCTTATCCAGCTGAGCTCTAACTTGCATCTCTCACATCTTATTTTATGCCTGTGCACCTTTGAGAAGAGGCTCCTTCCATCTTTCATACTTCCTTTCATAAGGTAGTTACAGACAGCAATAAGGTCCCCCCCCGAGCCATCTGTTCTAAAGACTGAACAAACCCAGTTCATGCAGCCTCTTGTTGTGTATCTTGTGCATTGGCCTTCTGCCCATCTTGGTGGCCCTCCATTGGCTCACTCCAGCATGTCCATGTGTTTCTGGTACTGAGTAGCCTAAAACTGGGTGCAGTACTCCAGATGCAGTCTCACGAGGGCCAAATAGAGGCAAAGAAACACTTTGCTTGACCTGCAGGCTAAATTCTTGCTAATACGGTTCAGGTGGCCATCTTTGCTGCAAGGGCACACTGCTGACTTACTTTCAGCGTATTGTCCATCACGGTGCCCTGGTCCTTTTCTGTCAAGCTGTTTTCCACATGGTTGAGCCCCAGCCTTTATTGCTGCATGGAGATATTCCCTCACAGAAGCAGGACTTTGTATTTGCCTTAGCCCTCATGAGGTTCCTGTCAGCCCATTCCTCCAGCCTGTCCAGGTCCCTCTGAACAGCAGCCTGTGCTCCTGCATTTTGACTTCTCCCCCAGTTTGGTATCACCCATGAAGACGCTGAGTGCATCCAGTCACTAGTAAAGACTAAACAGTATCAGCCTTGCTGAGGTCAAGAGGTGCAACACCTTTGTCTATTCCTTTGTCCATGGAGCTGGTCATCTCATCATAGAAACCAGTCAGATTGGTCAGTCATGATTTGCCCTTGCTAGATCCCCGTCACCTTCTTGCCTTTGATGGGATCAGAAATGGCTTCCTGGAGGATTTGCTGAGGGGCTGAGGTGAGGCTGATTGACCTGATTCATCCTGCCTGCCCTTTCTGAAGATGTGTGTGACATTTACCTTTTTTCAATCATCAGGAACCTCCCGGCTGTGGTGACCTTTCAGAGATGATGGCTCTTTTGCAATGATGTCAGCCAGCTCCCTCATCACCCTCAGATGTATCTGGTCTGCTGCCATGGGTTGCATGTGCTCAGTTTCCTTAAGCAGTCCCTGACCCTGCCTTCCTCTTCTGCAGGTATGGTCTCATTCCCATAGACTCTGCTGGTAGCCTTCAGGGGTTGGAATGCCTGAGGACACACCTGCCCAGTGAAAACTGAGGGGAAAACAAAAGAGATGGAGTATCTCAGCCTTTTCCATGCCCTTTGTCACTGAGTCCCTTTCTCCATTGAGCAGAGAGCCCACATTCATGTTAATCTTCTCCCTACTGGACATATTTCTCTTCAGTAAATAGAAAGACAGAGCAGGCTGATTAGCTTAGTCTTCACTAATTTTTAAAAGCCTAGAAAACAATGACTTGAATCATACTTCAGATTCAGATAAACCTTTGTTTTGTGACTGTCTGTTGCCATTACCAACCCGCACTGGGCTGGTGCAGCTTGGGCTGGTGGCATGTTTGCACTGGTTGATAGCAGCCTTCAGCAGCCCGGCAGGGTAGTGCCACCACATTGCACAAGGAGCAACAGCTTTGATCAAGCATTAAAATCAGCGTCTTCAGGCTTTTATTCTTTGTTGTGTTCTGACTTGTATACTGGTTTTAATTACTTGAAGAGTGATTCATGGCAGAGAAACACAGCTCCATGATCAGTGTGGTCTCAAGCAGTTACTTAGCCTGTGGTGATGTGGATCACCAGAAGTCTTCCAGCTCTTTGGAGGTTCCTGCTGGTGTGCAGAGGGACATGCATTTGGCTTACTTGTCACATACAGCGGTTTTGTAGGGCCTAACTTTTGGCATGAAATGGAATTAAGTCAAATAAAGGTGTCAAAGATTACTTTTATCTTATGAGCTAACACTAAAGGAAGGTGGTACAGAAGACTCCTGTGAAGTATTTGAAAGCACTTAAGGGAAGAATCATCTACATGGAGATGTCACCCTTTTGCTGTTGCTCTGCAACACTTCTTTTTTAGGGGCAGTTTTACTCATAGGAGGCAGATGTCAAGGCAGATGTTACTTTTATGGGTTCTTCCAGTGCTCAGTGCCTCTTGATTGTTGGGCGGTGCTGTTGGATGGCTGATTTAGCTCAGGTTTTATACATCGAGGTTATAGTAAAAATCAAACACGTGACTTAACCTGAACAGAGCAAAACAAGGCAGGAAAGCATTTTCCATCCTAAAACTCCTAAAGAGAATGCTGTAAATAATATTTGGTGGGTGTCATGATAATAGTGAGTGTAATGAGAAGAGGTATTTAATGAGAGTGGAATGTAAAAATAAATCAGTGAAAAAGGAAATAGTTTATCTCATTAACCTTTCTGTCAGTGCAGTCCTTCCTATAGTTTCCATTGTAATAACTATTCCATGAGATTTTTGCCTGCCAGGAAAGCGGTGTTTCCATGGAGCATGCAACACATTGAGGGCCTGCATGGCTCCCAGGGAGGGCGAGGGACAGATTCC
Source organism: Strix aluco (assembly GCF_031877795.1). Taxonomy (NCBI): domain Eukaryota; kingdom Metazoa; phylum Chordata; class Aves; order Strigiformes; family Strigidae; genus Strix; species Strix aluco. The sequence continues at coordinate 93,013,491 of NC_133933.1, forward strand.
AGGTGACTTCAATGCCTTTTCAATCCAGGTCTAAAGCCTACAGTTAGCCTAAGACTACAGTTAAATAAGACCTTCCTGTGCTTAAAGGCCCAGATCTGCTATAGCAGGCAGTGCCAGATTAGTAAGGCAAAAATTACTTTATAGATCTTTAGGCTGCTGTAAAACTATTATAAATTAATCTTGGCTACCTGTGAGCCTGAAGAGTACATCTGGCAGCAAGGGAGGAACATGGTATCAATACTACACCCTTTAGCTGAAGAAGGAAAGGTGGCATACAGCCACTACTCCTGCTTTGAATTACCCACCCAGTATTTCCCCTGATGGACAACCATCAGGAGAGCAAGACTGCTGGGTCTCTGGCTCTTTTGCACCACTGGAGTGGCAAAAACCAGCTGGAACAGACCTGAGAATGAAGCTGCACAGCTCATTTCATTTAGCACACTAATATATTTTCTTCCTGTTTCTAAGCTTTATGGCAAATGGCAAAACTTTCGATTGGCTTTAATTACACAATATGTTAAAATATAACTAAGCACTCATCACACATTAATTACCAACAGATTTCTGAAGACACTTATTGACATTGAATAATTACATAGGAGATGTGTGTCTCTTATAAAATGGATAATCCTCAAGAAGTTTATTTCTTGCAATCATTCTGTAATTATTTTACACTAACTATATTTAGATTTGGTAGCATAAATCATAAAATACCAAATTATTATTTAAAACAATATTTTAAAAGTCTAAGCTATGTAAGTTAATCCTACAAAAATATGTCTTCAATAATCAACTGGTATTTTTTTAAAAATGCAATTAGAATCTTATTAAATCTAAATTAAAAGCTTACATGAAAAACAATTTAAAAATAGATATTGAAACATAAGAATTCACACTCTTCAGTGTTTGCTCCTATTACAATGCACACTTAAGAATTCGATAATTTTTTCCAGGTGGACAAAAACAAAAAGGGTTTAAATTTGTAGCTAGTTTCAGATTTTAAAGTAAACAGGCTATTTAAATGAAGGACGTGGTTTGCCCTGTTGTACCCATATGGGAGCATTTAATTTTAAACACATCATAAAAATAAGTCAGATTAACATTTTTAAGCAACTTTGTGCCATTTGAAGGGAGATTTTATTTTCATTTCAGACACTGAACTTGTTTTTTCCAACATGCAAATTCTGGGTCAATGATAAGCACAGGGAAGCAAAAGAGAGGCTGCAGTGGGCAGATGTTAATTTTTGCAAGATGAATTAAAGTGAAAAATTATGTAGACACCACAGAGTATGAAGACATAAAGTATAGTGAGTGTGCTCCGTCACTGGAGTGATGCTGAGCTTGATGCAACTGGTTAAGCCTAAAACTATGGTTTGCTCTCCTTGCTTTAATCGAAGGGCAAAAATCCCAGTGCTTAGTTATTGCTAAGCCAATTTTTGGTCACTACTTCCAAACTGGGCTATATCTAGTTTCTCTTACCATGCCACATAATATGTTTATACATTGAAATCTGTGCTTGGCATTTCTTCTATCATATCCACAGGGCAGAAACAGAATTAGACATAGAAGCAGAGAGACTCCTGCAGAGAAAACAGCAAGAAAGGGCAGCATATGAATTCTTTCTGGTATTGCATAGAGATGTGTAATATATGATCTGTAATCGCAGGCTGTGCCTTTTGAGCTCAGATGTTCAATAGTTGATACTTTCACATGCTGATATCTATCAGGATAACATAATTGCTATATGACAGTCATGATTTTACTGACTTTCAGTCACTGCTAAGTATTTTTCAGGCTTTCTGGGAAATTTTGCCATCTTTACTATATATTCCATGAGCACAGAAGTCTCTCAAATGTCCATTGTTCTCAAAGGATTGCCTTTGGGAATTCAAGGGATGCTTGCTTGCTTTTTTGTGGAAGGAATATAATTAACTTAATGGGGGAGAATCAAGTTCATTGGAGCAGGGTATCCTTAGAGCGTTTCCGACAACTTGGGGTGGGTTTTCTGAAACATAAATTTTCTTCTCAGCTGCAGGATTGGGTCCTTCACCTACCTACACTTGATGAAAGCAGTGAAGTGACTGGAACATGGGTTTCTTTCTCTACAAGGCTGTCATAGCAAAACAGCTTCAGCTGGTACTGTATCATCATCTCTATGACTTGTCTATCTCACTGGATGTCCGAGGAGGGAGGTAATCTCACAGCAATAAAAGGGAGGCATTATAGACAAATGCAGAATGTGTTATTTGAGCTTTCATACCCATCACATAACAGCATATCCTCTGCACCTTTCTATGTTACCCTATGTGTAAAGGCCTGTAAATATATGTGGCTTATGTGTCAATCATGTCAGGGAGTTAGTTTTTGACTTAGTTGCAGGAGAGATGCTGAGCTATTAAAGCATATGGGAAGCAGCAAGTAGAAATGACTAGAAAGAGCAGGGTCTCTGTAATGTGGGAATTCATGGTCATGCTAGGAAAGGGTGTAGGCTGGCCAAGAGTGGCTGTCTGACAGATGTATAGACTGTGTTCTGTGAAAGAGACCTCTTGGTAGTTTGAAGTACTGCCATACCCACAAGGGTTTGTATGCAGAACTTCACTGGAAAGACACCCTGAAGATCTGAACCAAAGGGCTCCTCCTTTGCTGGAGGAACACTTGCTTTCCTTTCCCATTGAAGTGTACTGTAAAAACTGCTGATGTGAGTTAAGTATTTATTAGCATAGAAAAGACTTGTGTAACATAGTCCCTCATGCTTTTCATTGCCTGCTCGAGCTGCTACAATGGATAGGCCTGATATTTAAATCCTTTTTTCTAAATAGGGGAATACTTGCTTTCTGCTTTACAGAGGACTTGCTTTCTAAGAAAGGATTTGTAAAAAGTGGCTTTCAGTCTTCTTGCTGGCCTCAGAAGGCTGTTACCATTACTAAATACAGATGTCCCAAGTAAAATATCTGCCTGCCTAGAAGCAGCTGATTAGGTTTAAGGACCCATTTGATCCTCCCTTCTACCTTTCTGAGCCTTTGATATATGCTCCAGATAAAGACTTAAAACTCTTACTGTTGTGCTCCTGTGGAGGTCAGGAAAGAGTCCTGCCAGCTATAACATTCATGAGAAGAGATGAATGCTCTGTTCTTATTCCCCAGTCTGTGGCAACTCAAAGCCCAAAATATTGGATCAAGTTGTCCTTATGGCAGTGCAGTTGGGCAGCCTTTGAAGAGTCTGTTTAAGGACCTCCAAAACTAATTTATTTTCCCTCTTTTCCAGATGTTCATAATCTCCACTGACTACAAAGGAGTCTAGACAACCAGCTTAGTCAGAGAGGTCTCCTCTGTTTAACACTGGGTAAGTGACATCCCACTGTAGGACCCAATTGCTCCTCAGAACTTCAGCCCGAGTGTGCCTCCTGGTGTTTTGCTCTATTTGTTCCCTTTGCCCCTCTGCCCACTCTCCTGAGTCGTGGTAGATGTCTTATCCTCTATGATAGCTCCTTCCTAGCTGGAAATAGCTCTTTCCTGAAAGTCTCCTCTCACTGTCTCTCTAATGTTCTCAGGCTCGCTTTCAGTTCGGCAAACACTGATTTCTTTTAAAATGACTTTTGTATGATGAATATCTTCTGAATTTCTTAAACCTTTCGCATACTCTATGATTAAAGCCCAGGGAAGTTGAAGGAGTGGATTTCCTTGGACTGTAGATCAGGCGGTGTAGTTTTCACACCATGTTTATAAGGAATGAGCAAAATGCTCCTGTTTGCCCTTTCTCATTGTCTTGCTGGCACAGACAACAGGTGAACACGAGCTGCTTTCTCTGGTTTTGTAAGCATCTGATTTGCAGAGTTTTGTTGTTCATAAGCCGTAATGTGAGAGGGCTGTGAGAGAATGGGTCAGTCACTTTGATCTCTCTTCAGCGTTTTACCCAGGGTGCGTGGGTCAGTATGACAAAAGCTATCTAATGTCAGAACTTCTGAATTATTCAGGGATTTTTCAGAGGCTAAACAGAAATTCCTTTGCTGGCTGAATTATTAATCTTGTTCGTTTATGTGTTTAAAAAATGATGAAATTAATAGTGCAGTATGAAAGCAGTGACATTTTTTTCATATTTTTCCAACTGTAGGTTTGATTCTGCTTCCTGATAGCTCTTTCTAAGCATATATTTGTACTTCATCCCCAGAATTTCTTGTGGTCTGAAATTCTTTTGCTGACATGAAAACAGTTGTGATTTGAAAAGCAGAACAGTGTTGAAACTGGTAATACATAAAGCAGTTGAACTTATTAATATGGCTCAGAAACAGGATAGAAGTAAAAGGTGCTATTTCCTATGTGTAAATGGAAAACCTATGAAATGGAGGGCTGGGAATCTCTCATGATTGCATTGACAGACCATGCAAATAGCAGGATCCACTTATAGAGACTGACTTGAAGAACCTAAAGATCCAGTGTCAGTCCCAGCAGAGACTCTATGTGAAGTTTGTTTGTACAAGGGAACTGCTATAGATATAATGAAGTAGCTAAATGCTCCTTCAGAAGGTGTCTCTTGGGAGACTGTTGTTACGTTTCTGCTACCAGACATGAGAGAGGAGGTGTGAAAGCCTTGCCATCCCACTTCACCTTGCCCTGCATCTTATTAGTATTGGCTTTTTATCAGGGTTGTAATAAGACTTTATTCAGTGTTAGGTATTTTCAATAACCCTTCCTGAAGTAGGATGCTGTGGGACTCCTGTGCAAGTCATTCTGCTCCCTCTTCTCCCCACACATGAATTGCACTGGTCGAACACAGCTCTGCATGACTCAGTGCATTTCTGGCCAAGTGTGGCTTAATGTACATTTTCTTGCCAAGCAGCGATGTCCCCTTCCTTAGTTAGAAGCATATTTTTTTCTTTACATTGTTAAATAAAAGGGTGGATTCCAGAGCCCCTCACTTCTTTCTGCAAACATCACATCCCCAAAGCGTAAATTTATCACCTGCTGAAGGGAAACGTTTTTGTGGGAGCCACTTGTTAAAATATTGGCACCATCTCCTGCCTGGGCCACCCATGCGGTCTGGCTGCCTGGAGGTGTTTCCATCATCATGCACTACGTTATCAGACCCGCGTTTATGGCATTGACCCATTAACTGCACTCCTCCCTTCTCCCCGGCAGGAATGAGATGGCTTTTATTTCAAAGTGTTAATATACGCAATAGATGAGTGCTCCTGCTCATACATGGCTGCTCTGTACTATCTGCAGATACCTATATATTTCAGAGGTGTTGGAACATCTCAGGAGAAGTCCATGGTGAAGCTAGCCTTTAAAAGAATGTATGGAAAGCAAAGGTAGGAAATCTCTTTTCTCTCTATGTAATACCTATAAAGCAATACTCAGCTGTGGCATTTTGAAGAAACATTTATTTCAGTACTGTGACCTTTAATGGGCCAATCAGGGCAGAAGAAGGACAATTCCCTTGCTTTGTAGAAATAAGAAAACTTTACTGGGTTTGCGTGGCAAGGTTCTGGTAGTGGGGGGGAAGAGGGGTGGCTTCTGTGAGAAGCTGCTAGAAGCTTCCCCTATGTCCGACAGAGCCAATGCCAGTTGGCTCCAAGACAGACCCACCACTGGCCAAGGCTGAGACCATCAGTGATGGTGGTAGTGCCTCTGGGATAGCATATTTAAGAAGGGGGAAATAGTTGCTGTGCAATGACAGTCAGAACACAGGAGTGAGAATATGTGAGAGAAACAACTCTGCAGACACCAAGGTCAGTGAAGAAGGAGGGGAGAAGGTGCTCTAGACGCCAGAGCAGAGATTCCCCTGCAGCCCATGGTGAAGACCATGGTGAGGCAGGCTGTGCCCCTGCAGCCCATGGAGGTCCACGGTGGAGCAGAGATCCACCTGCAGCCCATGGAGGACCCCACGTCGGAGCAGGTGGATGCCCAAAGGAGACTGTGACCCTGTGGGAAGCCCACGCTGGAGCAGGCTCCTGGCAGGACCTGTGGACCCATGGAGAGAGGAGCCCATGCTGGTGCAGGTTTGCTGACAGGACTTGTGACCCTGTGGGGGACCCACGCTGGAGCAGCTTGTTCCTGAAGGACTGCACCCTGTGGAAGGGACCCACGCTGGAGCAGTTCATGAAGAACTGCAGCCTGTGGGAAAGACTCATGTTGAAGAAGTTTATGGAGGGCTGTCTCCTGTGGGAGGGACCCCACACTGGGGTGGAGGAAGAGTGTGAGGAGTCCTCCCGCTGAGGAGGAAGGAGCAGTAGAGACAATGTGTGATGAACTGACCACAAGCCACATTCCCCATCCACCTGTGCCGCTCAGGAGGAGGAGGTAGAGAAATCGGGAGTAAAGCTGACCCCGGGAATAAGGGGGGGGGGGGTATGTGTTTTAAGATTTGGTTTTATTTTTCATTATCCTACTCTGATTTGATTGGTAATAAATTAAACTTAAATTCCCCAAGTCAAGTCTGTTTTGCCTGTGACAGTAACTGGGGAGTGATCTTTTCCTGTCCTTATCTTGACCCACAACCCTTTCATTGTGTTTTCTCTCCCCTGTCCATCTGAGGACAGGAGTGTTAGAGTGTCTTTGATGGGCACCTGGCATCCAGCCGGCATCAACCCACCACAAAACCATATTACCTCCAAGATGGAAAGAATAGGTAGGTGACAGGGACCCCTCAAAGACTTGATGCTTTCTCCAACTGTTGATAAGTGTCTCACGCCTTGGAAACCCCATGTTCTCTGCTGCAGCTGGGCGGATGCTGGGCTGGAGGCAGTTGAGGCCACAGGAGGATGAAGGCGTCACAGTTTGGAGCTCCTCCAGGAAGAGCTGCCTATTCTGCATGTGGGTCATGGTGCACAGTCACTTAACACTGATCTTACTGGGCTTCGTCCTGCAGCTGTCGTCTGCTTGGCACCTGCAGGTATTGTCCTGCAGCTGTCGTCTGCTTGGCACCTACATAAGCACTCCTGGACTGAGTTAGTGAAGGAGAAGCATAAGCCCCGCTTGCTATCCTCTCTCTGAGGGCTCATGGAGGAGCTGGAAGGTGGTGGTAGAGCTGTTTGGAAAATGGAGTTTTGACTCAGTGAAAAAAGTTAGAGCATTTTGATGTTATTATAATCTGGAATTAGAGTATAAAGACAAAATAGTAAAAAGTGTCAAGGAAAGAAATTTTTCTAGGAAAAAAATGATGTGGAGGAAAAAGCTTTTAGACATTTGTGGTCAGAATGAAGCATTTCAGTATTGTGAAAGGAAACAGTAAATTGGAATGTCAACTTACAGCTGAAACCATTTGTTTCAAACTGTATATTCAAACAAAAAGTGTTTTGTAAGGGCAATTTAAAGCTAAAAATGTTTTCGAGACATAAACATTTTCTAAATTCTAAGGAAATCAGATTTTCTGAGAAAAGCATTATCTGGAAATCACTCAGCTACCTCTAGGTTCTGAATTGCATGGTGTCAGAGTTACAAGCACAGCAAATGGCCGCTGTGCTGCTCATTAGCTTGGGTGTGCATAAGGGAAACTGCTGGGTTTGAGCTTCCTTGCCAACTGTCCCTGTTGAGAGACCAGTGGTCCTTCCTTCCCCTCTGAGCAGATGGGTACAGATGCCACACATGTATCTGTTTCCTGGCACCATTCTGCCAAATCTTTATGGGGTCACCAAGCTTTTTCAATAGTAAGTGTCTTACCAACCTGGATCATTCTGACCAACTACATTTTGGAGTGACTACATGTGCTGTGAGGCTCTGAGGACACTTTAAGCTTTGGAGAAAAGCAATGGGCAGGGGCACTAGCTTTTCCACCCAGCTCAGCTGCAATCCCAGGTGGCACATCTGACTTGCAGCCACAAGCTCACAGGACAAAGTTACACAGCACGTTTTCTTCAGTGGTGAAGCTGGCATAATAAATTCCTGCCTATGCACTCCATCCTTCCTCTCCAGCTCTTCAGATACAGCTGTGGACTTGTCCTGTAAGCCTAGTCAGAAAAGATGTACCAAGTTAAAAACAGCTCTGTTATTCAGAGGTTGTTTCAGGGCTGGCTCAGAGCAGGGCTCTGCAATAACTGTTTCAGTCCAGTGGAGGAGTCGGCAGAGCGGCTGGTACATGCATGAGTTGGCGTAAGCTGCCCTCACTGAGGTGGCTGCAACACGCTTGTGCAGGAGCTGTGTGGATCATGAATTGCTCACACCATGGATGTGGTCCTGGTACAGTGGGGTAAGGTGATGCAGAGTAAAACGGGACAGCAGGTTTGGTCCCACTCAGTGCAACCAAATGCTTACCATGGTGCTTGTCAGAGAAAAGCCATGGTTTTAGCTCATAGGATTATGCCTTACTCTTCTGCAGCTTTTTCTTGCTGCTTTTCTTTGTATATATATCTAGTACTACTTAGAAACCCTTTGCGCATCTTTTACTTCTACATGTGAGCTTACAGAGCAGCAAATATGAAGATTCCTACTGTATCTTCACCTCTCTTGGAGTCAACTCTGTTCAAATCTGTTGAACTCAAGGGATTTAAACTGATACAAAACTGGTTTGAGGACAGAATCAGGCTCAAAACTTAGTACTATGAAAATCTAACTAAGAAGCATATATCATTGAAACTGAAAGCAAATGCATGTTTTTGACAGTAAGGGACAAACGTTGCAAAGGCACACAGTTAACAAATAGTCCTAATTAAGTCCTAATTAATTTCCTAATTAAGGAAAAGGTATTGATTTGTTAATTGCAGGGAAGTTAGGTTGCATGGTCTCCATTAATTAGAATACACACAGTTAAAACTAATAAATAAATAAATAAAATATCAGTGCCATGACTACTTTGTTTATTATGACAATCCTCCCAAAACTGATTATTCCATCATTACTGTTTGCTTACCTTCTGCATTATGTTCACAGCTTAATGAAAATTGCCTGACCAGGTTTATTTCCTGAATGAAATGCATAAGTACAAGTTTGGAACAATACATGTATTGATGCAAAATATTTAAAATTGTATATTCTACAGACAATGTAAAATTTTTTTGCCTAAATATGCTTGATGCTGTTCTGTTACAGTGGCATCTGTTTTTCTGTGTCTTTGGTGCACTCTGCAAAATTTGTAGCTCAATGTTTGATGGATATCAGAGGACACACAGCTTAAATCACATCATCCTTCTTTGTGTTTGGAGGTGTTTCATTTTAAGATTGGATTCATTTCTCCTGCCTTTTTTTCTTGCTCTCTGTTTCTGTCCATCTTTGTTTCTTTCCTGCTCCTTCATCCTATTTTCTTCTGATGCTCCATGGGTGTTTTATTTATGCAAAATTTAACCTTAGAATCTCTGCTTTTTTCCCCAACCTGGTTTGATATGGTGGAGATAAAATTGGAAGATTTAGATCTGTAGGTTTAGGTGTGTGTCTGAGTTGAATAAAGTTTTTCCTAGTTTTCTTGTTGAAGAAATGAGTTCGGTTTTCTTTAGACTGCTTCATACTTCTTATGGTAAACATTTGCTGCTGGGACATGGGGAAGGCTGGTGATTTTGAACCATTTACCAAAAGCAGAGGGCATATATTCGTATGTTGCTGTGATGCCCCCAGCCAGGAAATCCTTCTAGCTAGGGTTTCTCTCAGGGCACCTTGTCGCAACCTGGGGAAAGGTGACAGCTGGGGAGTGTCAACCATAAGGAGGTCAGTGCCCTCTTTATCAAGGTGCCACTGTGTTGATATATAAATATTGTCATCTACTGCCTTCAGAAGGTCTTTAAGCCTCATGTCCTGATGAGGCAAAGGAATTCTGGTAATAATTCTATTTTCCATTAGGGACCGGGGAGGTGCTTTGCTTGTACGTGTCATTGCTTGGACTTTTGAAGAGGGAGGTTGGTTGTTTGTTGGTGTGGGTGATTTCTCATGAAGACATGGTTTTCCAGCTTCATTCAAGCCTTCAAAATCATTCAGATTCTCCTGAAAGTCCAAAAGTGGCTGATACATAGGGTCACATGGTGTATTTTTGCTTGATGTTTTAGGAGGTTCAAGGTGGACCAACTCTCTGCCTGCAAATTTAGAAACTAAATAGAATATAGAATAAATCAGATCAGCTTCTGCTGGAATGCTATTTTCAGGAAAATAACATGTTCATACCAAAACAGCTTCATCCCATAACAGAAAGTCAGTACCTGTAAAGGCATAAATAAAACTAGATCTTGTCATAGAATGAAATTTTGCACCAAAGATTTAAAGCAAATGGTGATCTGCAGGTAGGCAATCGGCTATTTTGTGTTGGGTGAACAGTCCTAAATGAACATCTCAGTATAAAGTTACCTGGCTTAGTTTTAGTAGCTATTATTCATCTGGGGCTATTTATCACATTAATTTAACCATGCCACATACGTGAATAGCTGTAGGTGTGCGATTACTGGAGCAGAAAATCTAAATTCAGATCCAGAATTTGGTTATCTAGTACCGTGCATCCTCTGTATTTTTGAGACTGGGGAAAACAGGGAGACATGGAAAATGATGCCATGGATGTGAGTGCAACCTCTTCTTGAGTATAGTGAAGTTGTGACACTTGCACCATGCTCACATTCATCCTGGGAATGTAAATAATTTCCTATTTTACTCATAAATGTCTATTCTTGGAAGTGCCTTGGCAGTACTAGTACCATCCCAGGGTGACTCATAGAGGAACTAACCTGGACAATGATACAGAACAGTTACTTGTAATCAGTACCTGCAGAGCATAAGCTGGATCAGCTGCTAATTTTTTCACCTGATCAAAATTAAATCAATCACCAAACTTGGGGCTGGGAAACAATTGCTCAAAATACTTGTAATTTCAAAACGAAGTGGAAGGATATAGAATTTTCAGGAATCATGTTCCCTTTTTTCCTCAGAAAGATACTCTAGTACCCTTTCAGACTAAGATGCCAAGATTATATTGCAGAACAGTACCTGCTGACAAGTTTTCTTGGTTTTCTGATGTAATTGTGATCTCATCTTCCTGAATAACATCTGGCACTGCCAAGGTTAGTACAGAAGGAAATGCCCTATTGCTGTAATTCCTGAGGTCTTCCAGAGTGTCCATTTCAGCCTTCTGGGAAATCTGAATTTCTGACTCCTTATTCAAATGTTTATCAGAATTAATATTGTGGTTTTCTACTTCATTTTCCCTCTGAAAAATGATCAGACACCATTTGATTAGTACAGAACAAAAAAGTACTTTGAACTTTAAAGGAGATCACAGTATTAACACGTGCAATGGGAAATCTAGTTTTCACACAAGCCTTAGTTACATACATCAACTTTTCACCTGTGCACAGCCCATGCCAGAGGTTCTTCCTGAAACCCAGCTGCACATGGGCTGGCAGACCTTGCCTTTTACTACACAGGCCACAGGAGGCAAGTTTTCATTAAAATCCACTGGACACTAGAATGCCATCTTTGGAGAGCACTTCCTTCGAGGCTTACAGCCCACAGAGTCTGCTAACAGATGTCTAAGGGAGACCGGAGTACCACAGAGATCATGCTGCAAAGCAAAAACATTACAGGATGCTGTGAGCCACCCCCCAATCCAGGAGGAAGATTATCGTGGGACTGTTGCTGTCTGCTGTGAGGGCAGGCAGTCAGCACAGGGCTAGAGCAGTCCTGGGAAGGTTTTTGCAGTGAGATTGCAGAAGGAAGACCTCCATGGAGCTGTGGCAACAGAACCATGCATCCTAACAAGAGCCTGAGCTCCAGGACTCACTCCTGCTGCAGTGCTATCAGCCTTACTCCTGCATGCATCTGACATGCACGTGGGGGTGTGTTCTCATATGTAGGACACTGATCTATCCCATGATACAAGTTTTCAGTCCTCACTGTGGTAGCCTCATGCACACTGAGTTTCAGGTATCAAAACCTTTTGAAAATGCAAGGGCTGCACAGTGAAATAAATCCCCTCCCACAGTACTAAGTCCTGTGATGAGCTATATGCGCTGTGCTGCTTCTGCCAAAGACCATCTTCTCTCAGGTCTGGCACTCCTGGAAATGAAATTTCTGACATGTATTGACTACCCACATGGATATTTCAGTTCAATACCAAATTTTTTTGCACATTCTCTATATCATCTTTGACAGACCCACTTTGTCGTTATGCAGCTACCAGTCCAAGGATTATCTGTAGTGAGTTTTGATCTTTTCACTGCCATCCCCACATAATACAAACTTCTTGGTTTCAGAATCAGATAAATCATTTGTTTTACTATGGTATATTTATCTTTCATGTTTTTCTTCTATTCTTTGCATTGCAAAGTACTCCCCTTGTGAAAAATATGGTTTTAATCTAACATGCCATTATAAAAAGTGGGTGTAATTTGTGGAGAAAAGGCACTTTTGAAACCTTGCATGTATTTTGTGAGTTAGCAAAAATGCTTGGAAAAATTTGAAGGGCCCCAAACCTCAAACTTGTAGGGTTACTCCATCCTTCCTACATATTTGCAGCACCCAATCACAATTAAGGAAATGATTTTTAAAGTATTTATAAAAAGAAACACAATATGTTGAAGTTGACAACATATTGCTGAAACCACACTAGATCAATTGGGAATTTGAGATGTCATAAGCATTTTAGGCTATGCAATCAAATAGTCTCCCAGGATTTTACACACTGCTAGTTAAGAAAACAAATTTTCATCTTACATTTTGCAAGCTGTCACCTTATATACAGTATATCAGAAAACTTGCCATGACTGATTTTACTGCCAGACCTCTTAAGAGCTAATTGGTTAAGCACCTGGGCAGGAAGCTTTTTGGCAGAAATGCTATTTTCTGCAAGGACTAGCTATAAAGTTCTGGATGGCAAATTGTAATCATTAAGGCTCCTTCTTCTGCAACAGAACACATAAAATGTAAATACATTGCTTGAAGAAATTGCGATGCATAAAAGGACAGGCTGTGTTTTAAGTTTATCCAATGACTTACGGCTCAAATTTAAACATGGAAAGGATCTTACGCTTTTTTCAGGGTCAAGCTTTCAGCAGACTTCTCTAATTGCACCCAGAAAAATGAGAATCACATCTGTTTGCATCCACCAAACCTATTATTTGCATGTACAAATGTTAACTTGTGTATACAGGGAGGAGTTGCAAATACAATGACTCACACTGGTTTTTCAAACACAGGGGGTTTGTACATGAAAAATAATTTCCACGGACTTTTTTGCAGTTGCAGATTAGAAGTTCTGCTAAAAATTTGTCCCCAGGAAATTGTGTGTTTCTTTGGTATTGTGTGAAAAATCATAGTGTAGTCTGCTGCCTGGAATGAGTTGAATGCAGCGGTTTGTGAATGTGTTTGAATTCCAAACAGTGTTTTGCGCTGATTGTGTTGGTGGAATTTTTTATTGCATGTTATTCATGAGCATTGTCATGAATGCAAATACTTTTTCGTTTGTGTTGATATTTGATATGTTTAATTCTTTTTGGACAGAATTTTCAGAAGAGCCAGATGCCAACTTTCTCTACAATTCACTGAGGGGAGGTTTTTAATTTGCTCAAAAATACTGGAGTATTTTCTTAACAAAAATTTACTCCTTTATAAATATTAGTTGTCTGTAAATATCTCTTTTCATAGGCAGACAAGAAAACGCAATAGCCTTTTTGGTCCTAGACAGAAATAATGTAAATTAATGGCAACTTGTTTTCAGGGTACTTAATTTTACTTCTGACTATTACTTATTTGTTTCAGTCATTTAGATTTAAATTTGCAGTCATTTAGATGCAAATGCTAATTTTTGTGCTTTAATTTTTGTGCATAATTTTATGCACACAAGTTGTCTTGTTGAGCTCAGTGAAACTATTCATGTACTTAAAGTTAAAGCAGATGCATACATTTGCAAGATCTGGAGAGCTGAAAGAAAATATGTGATTTAAAGATGGATCACACACTGCTAGTAATAAATAGCAAATAGTTGGCATTATAGAGAATAGAAAGAACATCTATCTATGCATTTTGAAATATTCTTGGCATAATTTGTAATACAAATATCAAATACCCATGCTGTTGTAATTAAGCTCCAGTAAAATTATCAGGATCTCAACAAGAAGATGAAGAAAAAATGGGAAATTTCCTCCTCTCACTCAGTTAACAATCTTCCTCAGTTTCAACTCTCTGTGGCCGGGTGGTCGGAGAAGTGCATTGCCGCCTGCCAAAGAGGTGGTTGAATTTGGACTCTTTTAGACCAAAGCAGAGAATCCTCCCCCCAAGATAGTGCCCTGCCAGCTGCCTCCTCCGAGAGCCACACCAGCACAGCATGGGCTAGGCTCCAGGGGAGCTGGGGGCTGCTCTTGGCTCTGCCTTTGCCCAGAAACGTCATGCCACCCGTGTGGGGCTCTGCCTTGGGATCCAAGAGATGCATTCTTTTCTTTTCCCTATATACTTTGCATATGCTTAGGGCTAAGTTTTGCCATTGTGTAAGCATGTGCATAAAGTAGCTTTTACTGAAGAACAGGCCACAGGATACTGGAAAAATAAGAGCACTGAGTAAGAATGCCCAACTTGAGTTCTTAGCCAGCCTTCCCCTCTTTCTCCCCTCTTTTTGCTCAAACCCAGCCTTTCTGGGCAATACCAATATTATTGGAGAAATTGGCATAAGGTGGTAGCACTGACAGTCATTATTTGAAAGAGCTCATGGGGAGGAGTGATTGCATGGGTTAATTGTGTATAAGGCTTGAATAAGAAACAACCGAGAGGTGATCATTATTAACTACGAATAGTTGCAGAGCCTAACTATTAGCAAAGGAGAAATATGGATTTTCATAATGTGGAAGAATGTAAGAGGGAGTAGAGGGATGAAATTAAGAAACAAACAATGTAGAGTGACTATCTGGGAAAAAGACTGTGGGTTTTACACTCTTTGATAACAGAATAATCTCTAAATGGTACTGGTAGCATGCTTTGTGTTTATGAGTTTGAAGGTAGCATTTACAAAAGTTGTGCTAACGAACAAGAGGAAAAAAACTTTTAATGACATGGAAAGATGGTATGAATTGGTTGTTCTAATTTCCTAATTTCTAAGTCTTAGTAACAGATATTAGAAGGTATTATTTATGATAGAATCTAGTCTGCCAAATTGAGGTATCTAGCTTGTGCCTAGATGCCTCAATTCAGGTTCTCAGCAAAGATGTCCTCCTAAAATTAATTTCCCTGCAAAGCCATCAAAAGGAGATTCTGTCTGTCTAAATGCAAACTTAAGAAGTCCCCGTATTGGACATGTGAAGATTTGCAAATCAGCGTTGTTTTGTGGTGTAGAAGAAAGAACTGCACACTTGGTTGATACATGGAAAGGGACATAGGGAAGGTGTAGAAATGGGGACTTGTGATATGACACAACTGAACAGACCCTAGAGTGTGTATCCAGTTCACAGCCTAGACATGTCCCCGCTAGGTTTAGTTCAGAAAGGGAAAGTCCAAAGCCCTGCACCTGGGGAGGAACAACCCCAGGCACCAGCATATGCTGGGGCCACCCAGCTGGAAAGCAGCTTGACAGAAAAGGACCTGGGGGTCCTGGTGGACACCAAGTTGATCGTGAGCCAGTGATGTGCCCTTGCTGCAAAGAAGGCGAATGGTGTCCTGGTCTGCATTAGGAGGGTGGTGCCAGCAGGTCAAGAAAAGTGATGCTGCCCCTCAGTGCTGGCAAGGCCACACCTGGGATACTGTGTTCAGGTCTGGGCTCCCCAGTACAAGAAAGACATGGACATACTGGAGAGAGTCCAGTGAAGGGCCACAGAGATGATTAAGGGATTAGAGCATCTTCTATGAGGAAAGGCTGAGAGAGCTGGGACTGTTCAGCCTGGAGAAGAGCGGGCTCAGGGGGATTTCATCAATATATACAAATATATGAAGAGAGGGTGCAAAGAGGACAGAGTCAGGCTCTGTGGTGCCCAGTGACAGGACCAGAGGCAATGAGCACAAACTGAACACAGGAGGTTCCCTCTGAAGATCAAGAAACACTTTTTCACTGTGAGAGTGACCAAGCACTGGCACAGGTTGCCCAGGAAGCCTGTGGAATGTCCATCCTTGGAGATAATAAAAAGCCATCTGGGCATGGTCCTGGGCAACCAGCCTGAGGTGGCCCTGTTTGAGCAAGGGGGTTGGACCAGATGACCTCCACAGATCCCTGCCAACCTCAGCCAGTCTGTGATTCTGTGGTTCTGTGAAAGTCACCACTGTTTTGAGCTGGTATCTGGCTAGAGTATTTTGGGTCAGTACCAGTTTGGGTTTAAACCTTTGGCTGGAAAAATGTCAACACAGAGAAAAAATGTCAGTCATTCCTTTTTTAGACTTCCCCTCTTTTCCTCCTTGCTCTACCAAAAGCTCCAGCCTGCCTGGGAAAAATATATATACTAGGACTTCAAAACAATGACTTGTAATGTTACTACCTTACAATCAGAGCCATATTTTGGGTCTGTGCTTGAATTCATCTTAACTCTCTGCCTTAAGAGGGCATTTTTGATGCCAGGAGTGGCAGGAAGCAATGCAGCCCCTTAATCAGCTTGTAACTTACTATATGCACATGATCTCTTCCCTGTTCCACCCGGATAGGATGCTGAAAGAGGCCATAGAGGACGTGAAACACTACCACTTGCCTGGAAGGCTAGATCTCTAGGGGCTGTAAATCAGCTTGATATCCAGAGATTCAAGAAAGCTGGTCAATAACCTGCACAATACAGCTCTTTTTGAGTGACTTACGATTTAGCAGATCCAATTTAAAATTATATTATGAAAAAAATCACATATGTGAAGGAAAGCCTCCTCCCGCTAAGCATGCACACACATACACACACTCTCTCCAACTCATATTTTTGAGTTATGGCTCTGCCTGCAAACACTGCACAGGCTGTTGCGACCTTGGGGCTGTGTGCTGGGATGGAGATCTGGATCTGCTCAAGCTCATCTGAATAATTTCTAGAGGAGTCAACTGGACCTTCTCAAAATACAGCTTCTCCAGGGCGAAGGCTTTGAATGGGAGGCTAATCGCTGAAGTGTGTTGTTTTGTAGCTGAAACTTTTCCCATTGCACTTGTGTGTTAGAAACTGGAATTTGGCTTCCTGTCTGCCTAGTTTCTGCCTGAAGCAAAATTTTTATGACTGAGTTGTGAACCCCTTAGTGGAGATGGTTGTAAAAGAAAAGCTTACAGCCTTTTTAACTAATTGTGGCCTTACCAATGATTACCATCATTTTCTGAATTTATTTTTTAAGTTTTTGTCCCCTCTGATCTCACTCCATGTCCCTGAGTGAGTTGGAGCTGGAGAGTGAGCATAAGATACAGTGATCAAAATACAAATAAAAGCTGCTAGGAAAAGATTTTACAACTTTCACAGCTTCCCACTCACTTCCCCAGACTTTGGATCAGGCCCTCATGGACTGGTCAGAAAGGTAAGGGATGGCAAGGTCACTGAGATGCTGATGCTACTTTTCCTGATGGAAAAGCAATTTTCTATGTAAAGCAAAATAATTCTCAAACCCATTACAACCAGCAGCCCATTTTTAAAATTCATTAGTCATAAAAAAGGGTATACTTATCTCTGGGAAAAAAAAAAATAACTCTTAAAATAATCACCTCTGAGAATGCCAGAACATAGGCTTCCTGAGACTGCACCCAGATCTGCAATTTCATTACTATTTTTGGTAAGTTTTGACTCCATTCCATGGACAACCACCTTTTTCATATGTGCTGTGTGGCTGTCACAATGTTCCTCATATGAATCCAGGGAGCACATTATGCCTGTCATGGTCGTATCTTACCTGGGCTCTTTTGCAGTCTTTCTGGTACCTGAGCAGTTTCTTCAGCAATAAGCAATAAGAAGCCATGGCAGGAGAGGGTCTGTTATTTATTAAAATTTTGATAACTTCTGAAAGACTGAACTCCATCATTTCTGTCATGTAGTTTAAAACAACAGGATTCAATTCACTGGGGCAAAGTCTGAAATATTAGGAAAAAGTATTTAAATACAAATAATGCGTCCAGGTACAATGTCAGAATTTACAGTAAGTGGACAACATACTTTTTGTGATGTAGCTGGAGTAGGCTAAGTCGATTTTATAGGCAAATTATGAAACACAGTTGTGCAAAAATACTCTGTCTGGCTATGCTAACTTCACTGCTGGGCTGAGGCTCTGTTACTGCATTATTAAATATCCTATTGTTGATATAATTGATTACTCTGAAAGGAGACCCACCAGGATTAAGCTTGAATAATTAAAAGATGGAAAACAGCATTTTCTCATTTTAATCGAGTGTGTATATTTTGGTCCTCAAGACAGTGGTCTCAAATGGATTAACAGAGACATAGTATGTGTGCGTGTGCATAAGAAGACAGGAAGAGCCCCAAAGGCAGGAAAATGTCAAAGGACAAAAAAAGAACTAAGGAAAGTACAGGAGGATTTTTATTTCTATGTAAATCAGATTGTGAAATAAAACTGGTTATGTTATAATAATTATTTTACTCACAGGATTTTGTGACTAGTAGAGTCTAGAAGAGGTATTTTAGAAATACAACAGTCTTGGATTCTGAGACTCCTAAGACATTTTTTTCAAACTTGTCAAACTTCAGTATGAATGGGCACAGACACGTCTGAGGGGAGGGAAGAAGGAATGGTGGGCAGTTCTCAGAGAAATGAACAATTGTGCATAGTTTTCTAATAGCCCTGTCTGTGACTGGCAGTGGATTGCCTGGATTGTGGTAGGAAAACCTGCCCTGTGTCCTGCAGACATCATTGCAGATGGTGCAGATTACACGGGCCAAATTACTCTCTTTTTCAATTAGTGTAAACCCTTGATTTTTGCAGAATGATCTGGGCACAAAATATTTGACCCATGACTGGCTACTTTCAGCTGTGAGGAAGATGTAAAAGGTCCAGCACTGAAATTAGGTATTTAAAGACATGGAAAGTATACTTTGTAATCTCCCAATATGAAAGATGAATAACATCTCAAAAGTTGGCAACGTTTATGTGAAGTGTCATATTGCATGTATCTATTTAAAACTTTTATAATCTTAAACCATAAAGCGGCTTGCTAAGAAAAATTGGAGACTAGTTAAGGCCAGTTACAAAGATGGATGAGAAAAAAATTATTAGAATAACAAGAACTTCAGTGTAATATAAAAATGTCATTCCCTCAGGTGGGCATGCAAGACCTAGTTTTGCAGGAAAGGATTAGAAGCACACTGTTTAGAAATTAGTGGCACCAGTGAGGTATGTTGAGAAAAAAATTATTGATACAGTGAATATAAGCAGTTCTATAAGAATGTTTCCTCTTGTATAAAATTTATCCATGGCTAGAAAAGTTGATGTGGTGTTTTCTGAAATAAAATTCTGCCGTTTTGGAACAGTCCCGAGCAGATAACAAAAGCCTTCTAAAATAAACAAAACAAAAAATTTCCTAAAAACCTCAACACTTTGTCCCCCCAGATCTTGAATCCTGAAATTCCAAGCTAGAAGAGAGATGTGAAAATTGTTACCTGTTTTCATAGGTAGCAGCATTCAGTATTTTCCTGGTGAAGCCTTCGTTCAGCCATTTGTTTTTTATTGCTTCTGTGACTCCAGGCCTCTTAGCAGGGTCAGGCTCAAGTAACGACTGCATGAACTGTACAGCTCCTGTGCAGTATTCAGATAAAATGGCTTGTTTACTAGTAATATTGGATTATTTGGGCAGTGCAAAATTTTCCTTTTTCAGAAATGTGGCACTTGCTCTGCTTTTCCACATTGTAAGAACCTCAGCTAAAATCCAGTTTCTAGGCCTGCCTCTGGACTGCTGAATAAAACAGCTCTGGCTCTCCTCTGAGACTGCTGTGGTCCTGTGTGGTGACCCTGTTCCCCCAGGGATGCCAGAGCAGGGTGGGCATGGACCAAACCATGCTGGGAGGCATGCTATGGACCTATGGATGCTGCTGTAGATACAACACTGGACCTCACTTCCTAATTTGCTCGATTTACCCCAGTGAATGCAGCCCATGGCATCAGTAGCAATCTCAGCATTGTGCTCACTCAACATTTGATCAAGGCTCTGGGAAGGGGCACCTCTGTGCCAGCTGACTACCCAGGAGTTACGTTCCTCACACAAAGAAGCTAATCTCATTGATAAAACTCTCTGTATCAAGGGAGGGAGGTGGACCCATGTGTTCAGATGACGTGTTGTGCTTTGGCTTCCTGGAGTTGGGACAGAGAAAGCTCAAACATTCCCATATGTCTATCACTCAGTTCCAACACTGTATAAAGTCCCTCTCTTTTATTTTTTTTTTTTCTGCTTCTTGGGAAAACTCTACTGAATTCTTCCATATTCCTTGGGGATGTTTTGAAATGAGCAAAATGGCAAGTGAGGATTAAACTGGGAACATACTGCTCCTTTCACTTGTAATCTGCTTCAGAAAAATTTAGATCTAAAGTATGCAAAGCTTGTTTACTACTGCTTTCTCACTAAATTCCCAATGGGTGAGGGAACAATGGAGTTATCCGCAATCTTCCACTAACTGTGTGGGCTTTGTAGAAAAGCAGAAATAATGCATTTATTAGTAGAAGCTATAACAATAGCATAAATAAGAAAAATTAGAAATATAATAATTGCAGCTATGGAGGGCTTGTAGAAAAATGGAGCTGCTATCTGGCAACCAATCTCCAAAGAAAGATAAATGAGACACTAATGTACAAACATTCTGGACAGCTATGGTAGATATCCTCATACCATTTACTGGGGGAGAAAAGAAATTGAATCATCACATTATCTTAATACTGTAACTCCAGACTAGATCCAGCTAGCTTAGTCTGGAACTGTCTGCTGCTTCTCAGCATTTAGCTGCAGGCAGCCACTGAAGCTAATCTTGGTTCCTGGGCTCATTCTTGCCTAATGTCAGAGCAAAGCTGCTCAAAACGATGGGGAGATCTGGACTCATGCTGGTAGATAGCTGGGCAAAACGTCTCATTCCGCTCTGCTTTCTGACTTGGTCAGATAACGGCTCTGAGAAGGGGCCCAAGTCTGTGATGGTCAGCAGAGAAGATGCTAGTCCAAGTGGAGAGAAAATAGGAACTAAAACCAGAGGTGTATAGGAATCATTGTAAAGCAGCAGAATTCTGAGCTTTGAGAGAGTAAATTTTGTACTGATAATCCAGAGTGTATATATACCAGCATGACTTTGGGGTTTTAGAGCCATGGGCTGTGATTCAGGCTTTTGAGAACTATCTTTCCTAGCTGTCCTAAAAGACTCCATGGACTGCACCTCATTAAAGATTGCCAGTAAAATTAATTGAAAAATGTTGTATATCAGTTCTTTCTCATGAAAAATATGAATAGACACTACAAAAAAATAGCCCTCCTGTTTCTTTAATTATCTCAATATTGTGGGTTCTGGCAGTAGCCAAAAGATAAGCCCTTCAGGAAAAATTATCTAAGGTTTTGATAACTGATTTTTGGGAAAAACAGGAAAGAATGCCTGGCTATGACACACAGCTCGGGACATACTAAACATGACAGTGTTCTCATTCACTGCACAGCTGCTCCATTTACGTAAGAACAATGTACATTTTATTCCCCCTGTAAATAAGAACCAAGAATAGCGGTCTTTTGAAGAGAAAACGATGTTATTTTCCTACTAGCCTGTGATAAAGAGATCTTGCCTAAGGCATAAAAAAGTTATTTCTAAATGCAAACAAAGCAACTGGGAAAGGTACCTCTTATTTTCCAGAAGATTGCGTTATTGCTATATTCACTTTATTACATGGGTTAGACCTTTTATACATCAGTATTCTTTATAAAAATTGGAGTGCTTTACCAGGGGAGATATCTGATGGAATAGGGCTGATTTCTCCAATTAACATCTTTTGATGTAGTTGCTTGATATTAAAAGGTTCCACTGTGAAGGGTAATGTGCCGGTTAGCATAGCAAACATGCTTACACCTCTGTCAAAGAAAAAGACAAACATCACAGCTCCATATAATGCTAATAAATATTTATTAAAAAATCCCACAAAGCTATGAGTCAGGTTTCAGAGATTTGCCTTCGGTATCAAGAATGAGGTTGCAAATTACCTTTAAGCAGCAATTTGTACTGAATACACGTTTTATGCCTTTCTTCTTTGTGTAAATGCTATTTTATCTAGAAAAGAATGTGGTGGGAAGCGTGTATAAAATAGACTGTACAGTGAGTGACTGGAAAGCCTGCAGTGTTGAAAGTGGAAACCTGCTGTTTATTTTTAAAATAAGCTCATTGGAGTGTTAGTGTAGTGTACCCAGCCCAGCAGAATAAAGCATTTTGGTTTGGAGGCTGAGTGACAACACAGGGCTGGGACTGATGTGATAGATCTTGTTCCAAATAGTAATTCAGTTCTTCTTGCCTTGCTCAGATTGCTAAATTAGGTGTGACTTATGCCTAGAAGGCATTCGTTTGGTAACAGCTTGCTGTTGGCTAAAGACTTAAAACTTTAACTCTTGTGAAAGACTAACAGTCTGCTAGTAGTGATCAGCAAACTTTGTGAAGGTTTGCCATTCAGTTTGGAGAAGTACCAACGTTTGGAAATCTTGCTTGGCTGTCCTGAGGTTGCAAACAGGGAGGTTTCCTTGGACACTCTCCATGGTACTTCCTTGCTCCAGCTGAGCTGCACCACCACAACAGCACATCTCTTTGCCATCCTTTGCCATTTCTCTATTGAACTCAGTCAAGACAGTCATTTTAGGAATCCAGGCAGTTCTAATTTAATTGATCTGGTTCGTACATTAGTGCAGATGATGACAATGTTATCTGTGAAACAGATATGCTCTTGGTGTGCACAACTGCAACCTTTTTTTAATGTTTTCAGACAGTTGAAAAACCATGAAAGATGATGGCACCATTGAAAAACCCTGAGAAAATGGTGGCACCTTATTCCAATTGTTGCATTGGATTGCATTTGAACCAGTGACCTATGGATAAACGGACTTATCTTGCCTCACTTTAGTTAAAAACCTAGATATCAGTAGTTGTGAATGGAAAGAGATGGGCCATTCCAAGAGAGATTCATCACAACTATGTTATACAGCTATTTTAGGTGACAGATAAGTATCTCAGGAGATGAGCTATCTCGTTGCACTAACAATAACGGGACACTCACTGCCTGGTATAACCCAGATGCTTGGCTGTTAAATGGCTAAATTTAGGTGAGATTAATCTCTTCTCACTTTACCACACCTGCTGATAAATCTAGTCCTTGAATGTAATGCTTTCCAAAACTTTCCTGATGAATCCTTTGAGTAAAATTGTACACAGATACAAAGGAAACATGCTGCAATGAGATGACATTGAGTTGACGGAAGTAGCAAGGATTGTCATTCTATAATACATAATAACACGTGGATTAAATGTGGTTGGAGTTGAAGTGAGAGAAGGGCCCCTGAATATTCTCTGATGAGTGGAGTAATATGCAGTGCAAATGGATCTCTAATGTCATTACAACATTAAATACATTTTTCTTTTCAACACTGCAAACACTACCATGCACTTTAAGTTGTTGGTGATGATATACATGATTGGTGCTTTAAACTAGCAATAGTTCTTTTCATCAGCCTACTGGATGGGGAAGTCCCCAAGGTACGGGAATTTGGGGAATGGATGGAGCTGCCGTCCTAAAATCTCTTTTAAAATCTTACGTACAGATTGTAGCTAGTTAACAGTAATGCACTTAGTGTTAGTTGTAGCTGGAATCTGATAGCATGTTAAACTTGAAAGTTTATTAACAGTAACAAACTGCTCCTCCTCTGTCCCACTGAACTATCTGGGTTTGAATACAGCAGCTGTTTCCTCAATTCAGCTGGTGCATGAAAGCTAATCACTTTCCAGTCCTCCAAAGAATCTTTAAAATGTTATGCACAAAAGTCATGATTAGGCAAAACAGGCACTGCTGTTTGCTGTTGCCTCATAGGAGCCTTAGCTGTATAGCAGTTGAATCTGGTTGGTTTTCTGAATGTGCTTTTGACAAAACATGGCTTTCTGGTTCCTGTTGTAACAACTCCTTGTCAGTCCTGCTGCATAAAGTCAGTATTTCTGCACTACACTGAAATTTTTTGATTCCAGCGTCCAGTCAATCTGTAATCCTTTACTTATTTTGTGACAACAGAAGTAACTTATCTTTCTAATTAATATTTTAGCCCATCAGAATTCCCTTTTCTACTATGATAATGTGAACAATTCAGATTTATGTTGTAAATATGTTTTATGCCTAAGATGCAGAATATGTCCATGTTAAACACCAAGGGCCATATATAAATTTTATATAGACCTTGACCTGTTACATGATGTTTATTAAAAGACTGAGATCGGTAAATGGTTCTAAGGTTACTGCTTTGCCCTCATTCAGACACCTGAAATGTAAAATGAGTATTATCCTATTTAAGTGCTGACAGCATCCTCTAGACCTGATTCATCTGTGTTATGTCTACATAAATTCAGAGTAGCACTCTTGAAATCCAGACTTATACTGAAGTAATTTGGTAGAATTTCTCCCTTCATCCTTAACTTTGTATACCATTCATACCCTGTACATTTAGAGGAAGGTGAGGTATAAGAATCATTGTTAGGTCAAAGTCCTAATATATAGTACGTCTGCCAGAAGAAAGTCTGGAGAGGAATAATGCACATTATATATATATATAGAATCCTCTTTCTCTTTTGAGCATATAGGAATGCTAAGCTTCTATTTTAGACATCTGAATCAGATGCCTATATGTAGGTACCAGCAATCCTGTAAGGCAGACTAAAACGCTTTGTCCTCTGTGAATACACAGTTTAGTAATGAATGCTGATAACTCCACAAGGACACTCGGTATTCTTCTGCTGGTCAAGCAAGTGGAACATCCCAGTTCAGAGCAGCTCTGTATATCCAGGCCTCCCATTCCTTCTGGCAGGTGTCCTGAATGAAGTGGTTTGGGTTTGGATCAAATACAGTGTTGTGTGTTGAACAGAAGCAGAACATTAAGAACCTGTAGATCAATATGGTTGTGGGGCATGATGGGAGGTGGCACTTCTAAGACAAAATGTCTTGTGAGCTGTTTGAAATCCACAGGCTTTTACCACTGGATTCAACAGCTGTTTTTTTACCCTACCACTTGTTAGTTAAGATGCTGCAAGGAATTATAATTGTAAATAGGTGGAAGGAATCTGGATGAAGGTACATTTGATCAGCTACTGGGTTTTTTAATCTTAATGCACTAGATGAAGATTTGGCTTAGTCGATATCACTCATGCTCATCTTCTATGCCCTGAATCATGCCTACTAGAAATAGGCTTAAAAAATGAGTTCTAGGTGGAACACTCAGACCCGGGCATACGGTCACTATCAAAACAGCTGAGGAGAAGCTGATACAAGGGCACATATACCTATATGTATAGGTAAACATGAACTGCCTGTGGACAAATGATGGACGTGGAGAGCCACTCTGCTATCAAGATCCATGAAGATCAAAGGATACAAAAATCAATCTAATATACTATTATTTTCTCAGCTCCACCTAGAAAAACTGTCAAAAAAAGTAAAAAACCCACAACCTGGATGCAAACTGAAAACTGCAAATGCATTTAAAAGTCTGAGATAATTTGTGTGAAAAATTACTCTTCTGACAGCACCTTCTGCATTCTTCTTTATTGTAAGAGATATATCCTGTAGATGTAACGAACAAGGAAAAAGGAGTCCATTCAGGTTTGTGCCACCTATGAAGTAAATAACTCCACCTTTTTATCATAATGTGGTATAAAGGGCCTAGCTAAGGTATGGATGAAGGTCTCACAGCTCTGCATCTTTGGTCTGTGTGTCCCTGACACTCAATTTTTCTGTTTAGATTTCTTCTTTTGGCAAAATATACCTTAGACAGAAAATGTCCACTTGTCAGCACAGGGCTTCTGATTTTGACAGAAGTTTCTCAGATATCAGGTCTTTCTCTGTCTCTTCAGAACAGGCTCCTAGATCCAGATACCCTACCTTTTGCTGACTTCCCTTGTCACGGGGTTTCTCCTGAATAGCACGTGTATTGCTCATTTGTTTTTTTTCTTCATAGTTTTGCAATGGATACACATTTCAAGATACTTTTTTCACACCCATAAGGTTTTTTTTCTGTCAAACCTTCTCCAATATATTTCTGCTTTTGCTGTTGATGCCCCAAAGCTGAGTGCCACCAACCCATTTATAACAGAGTCTTGCCTAAACCTGAGGGTGTTTTGATAAGTATATTTTTAGATCTACTTACATGGACCAGACATCCACCTTTGGACCATATTTCCTATGAGCAAGGAGTTCTGGGGCAGCATAAGCTGGGCTTCCACACTGGGTATGTAACAGCTCCTGGGAGAGACCATCAAACTTTGCAGTATTGCTCAGTCCAAAATCTGATCGACACAAAAACAAAGGCAAAGAAGTTTTAGTTTCTTCTCAAAATACTTTAACGCTACCAATTGGCTGAAGATAGGATAAAGATTAAAAGAGCAGCTAGTTCTAGCATCTGTTGATGATAATTTGTGTTCAAATAAATGTGCCATGAATTAGCAGAGGAGTAACAGTGAAGTTATCCAGCCATGGGTCTGGTTTGGTTGATTTTGATTTAGTTATTTTAGGTTGCCTCAGGTGACTATATGCTAGTGCAAGATCTTAGCTACACAGCTGCATTACCATAGCTTAATGAGCTACAGCATTCAGTTCAGCTGGGTGTGCTTTAGCCTGTTGTAAACATGGGGTAAAATGTGCTAACTTAAGCCTTTTTCTCTGTGTATGTGCATGTGTGCAAGGGGGAGGGAAGAGAAAGGTGTGATTGTAAAGGAGCGGCTGGCTGTAAAACAGGGGTGAAGAGTTGGTGCCTTTTTTCTCAGAGGTGTTAAGCTTTTAAAAGTTTGGGAAACACTGGGTTAAACATGTGGCATCTCTAGGAGCGAGCTTCCCTTGCGGGGATTTTTCTGTGCGGTTTCCATAGAATAAAATTAATGTTTCTCTGAGCTGTGTTAACTGCTTGGTGCAAATTCCCTCATTTTTATAAATGTTTGCTTCACAACACTAGCAAGATTTCTGTTAGTGACCAAAACAGTCTGTTGGGTTTTTTTAAACACATAACAAATGATGAGGTTTCTAGTTAGAGTAATGACTTGACAGAAGCTAATGTGTCCATACCTGTGTTTCATCTCAGAAGATTTATTTCTTTGTCTACAAATCAGTTCTGCTCAGAACAGCTTTCTACACATAAAAGCTGTAATTGTTTCTTGCTTCTCCAGCAACACACAAGGGAAAACAATAGGCAAAATTGTTTTCCTTGTTCTCTTAAAAATATGTTTTAGTTAAAGCTCAAATAAACAAGCTGTTAAGTTATACTTCATAACTTTTATTTATTCTAAAAGCTCAAATATGTTTATTGAATAATCACAAGCTCACTCATAAAATGTGCTGTTTAAATAGGGGCTGACCTGTCTCTGAAAGCCAGTTCAAAAAATAAATAAAAAGCTGAAAACAAGCTTCACAGATAACATGCACCTACCAACAATTTTGATGTTGTTGTTCTCATCAAGAAGAAAATTTTCAATTTTTAGGTCCCTGAAATGAAGACAGAAAACAAACTTTAAGATGCCTGATGTCCCAGCTGTTTGCAGATAGTTTTTACCAGAGTTTAATTGAAATAATAACAATAGTTCTGCACAGCTCTGCCTACAATTGTAACAAGATCCTTATTCCTTCCTGAAGTTTTCATTTGTGAAAATTGAAACTTTCTGTATTTCAGAGAATATTTTATGAGTATATATTTTAAATAAACTATTCATTTTAGAATCATCCATTCTACTGATGTATCTTTTTAAAAAAATGAACAGCATTTATTTCTTCTTTTGAGTAAAAAAGAACGTTTCACATACTTGGACTGGAGAGTTTTTTGTCTTTGTTTGAAGTACTGAGCACTTCTGAGTATTTCTGCTTTCTTTTTGAGTAAATCATGCCTGAGAGATATGAAGGATGAGAAGGGAACTGGAAAGTGAGGTTTGCCTTGCTTGCGGAAGAGGGGAGGTGTACAAAGAGGGTCGGAAGAGGGGAGGAGTACAAAGAGGGTCAGGGACAGATACCTTGAAGGTGAAGCCATCTCCGCAGTGATGTTTATGTAAACAGGGTCAACCAGTATCAGCCGACTCTGGAGGAGGATGTAATTCAGAGCTGCAGGAAAAATGCTGTTAGCTGGCTAAGGTGCTTACTTGCTTATTGTGGGAACATTTATATCCTTACAAATTCAAACCAAAAGCCAGAATATTGCTTCGCTGTGGGAAGCACCTGAAGTGGCAGCTGAAATCTTTCATGGCGTGGAGGAATCCTCAGCCAGTGTAATGTGGGTGTTAGGAGTTGGTCCAGAAGCCTGGGATGCTTTGCTGACTCCCATCACGGCCTCCTGCATGCCGCTGCAGGCTTCCCTTGACTCTGTGGCTGGCATGGTAAGACAGAGGAAGTTTCAGAAGGAGATTTCCCTCCAATCTTTTCTGAAGTTGTGAAACACCTTTGTCAGCCCAAAGACCTCGGAGAGTACAGGATGACAAACCAGAAGGAGGGATGGGAACAAGGACAGAAGCAAGGATCAAGGGCTGGGAGGACTGGTGCTGCACAAACAGCTCTGCGCTGCTGCAGGGAATTAAGTCTGGAAGTGTACCTGGTGGTCTCAATGGGTGGTTCTGGGTGGGACAGCATTGCACTCAAAACCCTCTGCTGCCCTAAGCTGAGAATGGGATGGAGATGGTTTTAATGATAACTTTTTAATCAGTTTTAATTTGAATAGCATGTTTTATGGAGTGGCAAATAAGCCAGTGCCCAAAAGCTGGGAGGTAGATTTAAGATAACTTTGTTCATAGCTTATCCCTGTGACATAACCCTGTGCACTAAAACTGTGTGGTTTAAAACTAGTTGTGTTTCAGAACACTGCAAATCTGACATTTGTATCGGATTTAGCACCCCACAGTGCACTCTGATGACTTTACTACACTACAATTACATGTTACATTGGATTGCCACAACTGCTGTACAGTCTGAGCTGAGTGCTCACACAGTTAATAAAAATATATGCTTTCTTGCCTGAAAAACCTGATAATGGTCACTATTAAAGTTTACATAGTGTCAGAAGTTATCTTGCATCAGATACATCTTGTTCTCTTTTTTTCCAAAGGAAACTTTCCCAGAAATGTTGTAAGTTTAAGCAACATCATGAACTTATTCTCATGGGGACTTCAGAGAGAGTGCCTAGAGAGCAGCTTCTGATGCTTCTCCAGGTCTTTGGTCCAGTAGTGATTCTAAAGGATATATGACATTTTTATATGGGAGAAGGGAAAATATCCAGGAGAAATTAGGAACTGTCCATACAAGCAAGTTACTGTCAGTTAGCAAGCGCCACCTTTAAAATTTGGTAGCTGACTGTGTGCTGTGCATGCGCTAGGCCAATCCAATTGCGAGGTAATGTAATTTAGCTTATATGTCTTTATTTGAGGTTTTTAAGATCAGATGCATTACCTCACCACTTGGCCATGTCTAAAGCAGGCATAGGGATAGTTAGCAGAGCTCAGCTGATGAGCTTGTGAAGCTGTTGAACCTGATCTTGTGCCTGAGCCTTCTTATATCTGGCACAGTAAAATACTGTGTGCTGGGAGAATAGGCAAGGGAGTCAGTGCTCCATCTTATGGATCATTTTGGCATCTGTGGCATCAAAATCAACTGTGATCTTGTGTGGACAAGAAAGGTACTACCTTTACTGTGAAACGTAGACTCAACCTTAATTTAAGCCATAAGGCTTTGTGGGATCAGTGTTGATTTTAGTGCTGAATAGGAAAGGTAAAGCTCAAGAAACAAAATAGCTGTCAGAACATAGCACAGGATTTCTGATGAGCAATATCAGTTTGGACTAACAATAGTTACAAAACTGGCCAGTTTTCCATTAAGTATATTATTAAGACAATATAAAATACTGTTTTTCCAAGGTATGTCCCAGGGTTAAAAACCAAGAATGCCCATAAGGCACTACTGAGCAAAAGTAAATTAAATTAGCAAATTCCTAAGATCATCACTTAGGAATGAGACCTTGCAATCACCAGGCACCTCCATTTTAGTGAAATAAAGGGGTCCCAGACATAGACCTAAACATTGGCACACAATTATCCATCTCATGAACCATGATACCTGGTGTGATTTTACCAGCTGTTCCCAACAGGCAGCTTGGGAATTGTCCTTTCCTGCAAAGAGTTGAGCTTTGCTCAGTGCTTAGATGAGAAAATCAGACTGACTTTGTGAGGTAACTTTCCTATTTCTATGCTCATCTTTCTGGAAACGTTGATGCCTTCTTTTCAGAAGAGGATACACCCACAATTACCCTCATCAGTTTAACCTCCGGAGAGAGTTGCTATAAATCACTGCAGCTGGAGCTGAGCAGCGAAGTCCTTCCAGATCCTTCCCAGTCTGCTTCTGGTATGAGGTCAAGGCTATAGCTCTGAATGTCAAACCTAGCAGCAGGTACTGATGACTAAAACTACACCTGCGACCTAGCAAGGCGTCTGGGCTCCTGCTGGACCATGCAACTTCATAAACCCTTTGACAAGTCGCTTGAGAGCCAGGGATGAATTTTTGTTTGGTTAGGGGGGCTTGATAGTTAAAGCAAGTCTCCAGAGAAGCTCACACCACTTCATACCTGGTTACTTTCAGGATGTGTAGAAAAATTCCCTCTTGCAAAGCTTTCCCAGCAAAACGTTACCAACAGAAGAAGATAAAAGTAAGGGAAGAAGTCATTCCACTCCCCTGCTCACTGGGAAGAGTTATTTCCAAACAAAAAGAAGGGAAGAGAACTTGAGAAATTCATAAGGAATGTTGTCATGGGAAGAACATAAATGTTACGATCATGAGCACTGAAGAAATGCTGTAAAATAGATTAGTTAGGGAACCAGCAAGGCAGAAATATCAGTCTGGACTAAATGGGTGAAGCCCCTTGAGTTTATTTTCTGTTGGGTTTTGTTTGTTTGTTTAAATTCTCTAGGTCAGATACTGACTATTTCTTTCTTGTCCATTCCTTACTAATTAAGAAATCCAGTATAATTAAGTGTTGGGTTGCAAGCATGTCAAGTCACAAAGCACTTGTAAATGCTGATTCATCACATTCACATCTTATTTGTTTCATGGTTGCTGGAATGATACAGTCAACTGGATTACTTGCTAGGTCCTGGGGGCTTTCTTGATGAGTGCATTTACCATTTAAAATTAAGGATTTGATTGACCATGAATTATGAAGTAAACCAGAAAAATAGTGGGAAAATCTGCTTCTTGCATATTCTCCCACCTAAAATGGAAGTCCTTATTCTGCTACTCTTGGCATATGCACCAAGATCCCTGGTGAGGGTAAGATCAACTCTCTTTGCATGGGCTGCTCAGGTTCCTCTAGCAGTGGCTGAAGTTGTGATCTGTCCCCATAATACAAAAGTCAGTGACCTGCCACAGACCTGGACCTGCAAGACCATGTCCTCTGTGCAAGCAGTGAGCTGCAATTCCTCAATCTTCTGTCTGGAGTGATGTGTGGTTATTTCAATATGTTGTGGCTAACCAATTGAAATCAGTATTTATATGCATAGCCACACTGAAATATTTGAATTAGATACACGTCTGTCACCAGCTAATTCTGAGATAATCATAGCAAAGTATTGATTTGTTGCGCTCATCAGCTCTTATCCCTGGACTTTGTTACTTTACTCCCCAAGGACTTCTTTATTAAGATGGGCTGAGAGAACATAGTCTTCTTTGCAATCCCTGTTTTTACTAGGGAAAAATTAAAGAAATGTTCTCAGTCAAGAAGAGCACTCTATGTTCTTGCACACTTTCTTTTCTTACTGTTGTTTGGAAGGGGGAAAAGATCTTACCTGTGAACAATCCCCTGGCAATGCAGGTGCTCTACTGCAGACAGAATTTGCCTGGTGTATCTCCTTACTTCTCTTTCTGCCAGCCTCTTTTTGTCACAAATTCTGTCCAGGAGGTCCCCACCAAGGCACAGCTCCATCACCATGTAATAGGAGTTGTCAGTCTCCAAGGTCTCATATAGCCGAACAACGTTGGGGTGCTTAATCATCTGGTGTATCCGTGGCTCACGCTTCATGTGTTTTAAAACATAGGAATCTTTCTTGGCTTTTCTCTTGTCGATGACTTTTATGGCTACCTAAATTGCAGGATATATGCAAATTGGCAACAAGCTTTGCAATCCTGATTAATTTTCTAAAGGATGGGGATTAAACTGACATGTGAGAGAAGCTGGTTTTGACATCACGTTGATAATCAGTATCACAGAGGGAGACATTCCCGAAGGAAGAATACACTTTTTATTTCTCCTGAAGGCCAAAACGAGAAGGCTGAACTCTGTTGTATCTATCTCTGATTGCATTAATAAATATGCATATATGAAATGTTCTCAAATACAAAACATGCTTGACTGGTAACTGCATCTGTACTGTACCACATCTTTTTTCTAACATGCTCCCTTCTGACTCGGTCTAAAAGCAACTCGAGGTATTGGCTATAATGGGCTGGGATAAGACTCTGCAGTTTGGGAAGCTAATCAGCCATTGAAGCTACTGACACCACAAGAAAAGTAAAAATCAAAAAGCCACTTGATAGCAATCCACCTTTCCACAGTTATGTCTAGTGGTACGCTATTTCAGCCTGATGGAGCTAGAGATAACAGATGTTATCTGTGTCCTGCCATATAAATGATTGCTGTTGGAGTGGCTGGCTTTTCAGTAAGTGTTGTCCATAACT
Organism: Strix aluco; assembly: GCF_031877795.1. NCBI lineage: Eukaryota > Metazoa > Chordata > Aves > Strigiformes > Strigidae > Strix > Strix aluco. The sequence continues at coordinate 93,046,214 of NC_133933.1, forward strand.
TTAAAGGTCAGATACATGGCACTAATTATTCAATGAGGATTATCAAGGAAAGCAGATTTGAAATTGTCCTTATGCCAGCAACCTGTTCTCTTTCAGCAGGAGGATATCTTTGTTGTCTATATTGTTTTATAATTGTGAAAACAGTTGCACTCAATACATATTCACACATGTGACTGATTATACATGAGCAATAAACTCAATTTATGAGGTTAATTTATGAGGATAAGGTTCAGAGGATAATTCACTGAGTAGATTGTGGTTTGCAGATTAAATGGTCTGAAATTTTCTGACATGTTAGTGTGAGGTTACTTGCGATTCCTAGTGCATAGTACCCTCTCATTAGGAGCTTACCTTCTCCCCCGTGGGGATGTGCAGCCCCTCCATCACCTTGGCAAAGGAGCCCTTGTTGATCATTTTGCCTACTAGGTAATTCCCAACTTGTTTGGAGTGAGGGAAAGTCTTCCCAGTCTCTTGGGGCATCTTGTTAAAACAAGCAGGTATTTTTATATCCTTTAAGTTTTTCTCCCATTCTGGTAATATCGCATCCAAGTTGCCAGTATCTGTCATTTTGTCATCCAAGACTGCTTTCTTTGCTGTGGGCATCCCTGGAGAGTCAGATTTGTATTGCTACTTTCCAGATGTAACTTCTGATTCATAGCATGTCCAGGCATTAAGTCTGTACATCTTGTGGTGCAAGTGCCATCCTGCTGATCACAGACCAGCTAATCCTTTCCCTGTGAGACTCTGTGTTTGTTACTGATCTCTACCCTAAGCACACAGATCTGCTCAAGCAGAACCAAGTGGTAGATTATTAACCTAACCTGATACACGATGTCAGTTAATGCCCCAGAGCTGCTGAGTCAGATGACACATAATCCCAGCATTAGCCTGGAATATACAGTTCTCTTCCTCCTACAATATTTCCCTAAACACACGTTCAGTGCAAGTTGCACCAAACTAAAGTCTTCCAGGCATCTATATTGCTGGCGTGCAAGGGCCAGGTTTATTCTAAGAACACTGTGGTAGCATGAATGAAAAGCTGATTTATGTACCTTATGCCATGCAAGCATTTACACATTTGTTGTGTAAAGCATATAAATATATATGTACTTGTAGTACCTTTAGGTCCCAGGGCCCTGGCCTGACTCCAGGTCTCACAGAGGTATCTTGCATTTCCTGGGACTTGATTCCTGTTCTGTAAAAAGTCACAGTGGGGACAGAGTGCATGTGTGTGTGTGCATGTGTGTTTATGTGCGTGTGTGAGCATTTCCTTACAGCAATGACTGATAAAAAGAAGAAAGGAAAAGAGGGGATTTTTTCTGCAGCTGTTGTCTATCTGTATCTGTCTTCATTACCTGGGTTCTTTCCAAAGTCACAGAGAGAGAAAAGAGCCTTTCCAGTGAAGCGCTTTCACGTACCTGCAATTTGAGCTGGGAGTTGCCATCTCTCTCCACTGACTACAGTGAAATCTTAGGGATGCAAAGCCCTTCCCAGACCAGTGCGATGACAAATCCTTTCTCCACGCTTCAACACTTGGAGTTGAACAATAAGCGGTGTCCTGCTTGCCTGATTCAACTTGTGAAGCTCACAAAGGGCAAAAATTTGCCAGGATGAGTGAAAATGAGAAGGAATTTAAAAAAAAAAAATTAAAATCAACAATGGGTTTACTGTACACTTTACAGTTCAAACCCTTGTGAGCGAGTTCAATGCCTCGCCATCTGCATACAGCTGCTTGCAGGCACAGGGCAACCCTTGCCTTTTAATGTCTAAGTGAAAGATAAAGTCCCACTAAGCTGAACAGGTTTTCTCTTCATAACATACTCAGTTGTCACGCTTTGAGCTGTATCAGTTGCCCAGCTGGAATGGGACTTCGTTTGCTAACTTAAGTGGTTTTTTTCTATTCCTTACAGAAAGCCAGAAACAAAGGAGACATGGTTTTCTGGGGGAAGAATGAGGAAATTCTCCTTGATTTGTGCTTACTATTTGCTCTGCCTCCTTCCCGTCTTCCTAAACCACTGTTCATTGACTTTCCCACTAAAAACAAGAAAATAAAAGTGAGGGGAACCACTGTATGGAACAGAAACCCCATATTTCTGGCACATTTCAGAAGAAAGGAAAAAACCTCTTTAAAAATATAACAAACATTTAAAACATGATAGCTAGCTAAGTTAACTACTGCTATTTTTGGGGAAAGTCCCAGCCTAACACCTTGAAAAATGTTGAAGTGAAAAAGCTTCCAAATACCTTTCAAAGTCATTTTTTTGGCACAGTGGAGGATTGAAAAAAGGAAGGCAGGGCAGAAGGAGCAAAAGAGTCCATCTCTGTGTTAGGGATTCCACAACTACTGATCACAAGCCAAATGAAGCTGAAATCCTGCATGAGAAGGGAGCCGTCCACCAGCGCTGGTAGTGTCCCTGCTTTGTGATATGGCTGTTATGTGATGTGCTGCATTTGCAATGTGAAAAAAGTGTGAGAAGGGACCAAATAAAGCAGATCTCTGATAAAAGAGAGATGCCAATAAGGAATAATTTTCGGCAAGAAGGAAGGGTTAGCAATGTAGAAGGAATGACCACCTTAATGGCTTCAAAAAACAAACAGCCCTCCTCCCTCAAAAAGCCCTGGAGCATATTTTCACCACCTTGCATTCATTTGGGGTGGGGGGAGGGGAAGCAGTTCTGCTTCCTTGAGAAATTAAAAAACCCAAACCAACAAAACTGCAGATCTGAAGAATGTGTAAAGTTTTCCTATCACCAAGTGAAAAAAAAAAGGGTTTTTATATAAATTGGAGAGTAATTCCATGTTTGAGAAGATAAATTTCGCTTTATCACTCCATATTCTTAGTACCCTTCTAGGGAAACTTTAATGAAAAGTGTTTCTTCAGAAAATATGAGGCCGTGTGTGTGAGTTAACTTTACGTGAAGACCAGGTTAGTTAAACTACCTCATTGCATTCAGCAAAAATAAAACAGCACAAGCAGGAATTTGTCACTTTGTGGCCATCATCTTGGATTTCCTCCTGCCTGTAGCTGTATCCAAAGCTCTTCTTGTCACACATTAGAGATAAGGCAATGTGGTCCTGGTTTCTGTTTTTTTGCCACTGCAAGATGAAGCCTTGGCTTAATGAAAGGCTGGGTTTTACTTCTTGGAGTAATTATTTTTGAAGTCCTAATTTATACTCTTGTGAATACTGACAGTTTTGTAAGATCTAGTGTGAGATTTTTCAAAAAGGCCAAAAAGTCATATTTAGAGCTGTGAAGTCCCACTGATTTGACTTGATTTCCCCCAAAGCCTGGCTTTCTGGGGTTGCAGAGCATATGCCCTACCTAAAGATGTGCTTTCCACAGGCACTGAGGGCATGACGATCTGGTGGGGGGCTGTGTTGCTGTGTGGGAGCAATGCTGCAGTGGGCTGGGAGACAAGGCTTATTAGTCAGGAAGCAGCATCCTGCTGGAGACAGGTCTCGTTAGTTGGGAGGCAGCATCCTACTCTCAGGAGTAAAGTCAGCATCTCCTCCTGGATCAACATTGTCATAGGGATGTAGCAACACGCACAGAACTACTGCAAATATCTCTTTTCCAAGAGTGGTGCTTTAACGCACGCATATTCTTAGGCACTTTGGCAACTCTCCCCACTGCCTTGACTTTTAAATTTCCCACTAACTGCTGCCGTGTGCTGCTTGAGGTACTAATGGTGCTGGCTTAGGTCCTGAGCTTGCCCCACTTTGGAGGACTTGAAGGTTGCAAACAGTTCATATTTCCACATGGCTTAGGTTACCTGGGTGTAGGACATAGGCTCAGCACCTCCTTCTGAGACAGAAAGCTTATCAAGTTTCATGCTGAGAAGTGGGGATTTCCTTTTCAGAGAAGGAAATCCAAGATGGTGGCATTGAAATGTGGTGAATGGAGCAAATAAGGGGGAAAAAAATGGTTTGAAGACATGGTAGGAGGAATTTCATCTAAATAGCAACCTCACAGTCTATATCGTAATAACTCTCAGATCCTGGAACCACTTCAGTCTGTGTTTTATAATGTACCTAAGACATGCCCTTATTGCACTGTAACACCTGCTGTATTGTAAGTTATTTCTGACTTCTCATACACTTTTTGGCAGCCATGGAGTTTACTTTAGAAGTTACTGCATATGCAAGTTCAGCAGCTTTTCTGCAGGATTTACTTACTGCCATGTGTTAAGGGGTTAAGAAGGCATGCACTCAAGGGCGGGCCAGACTCCTCTCAGAATGGTGTAAATCAGGGATTGCTCTCTTTTGAGAGTTGTAGTACTTCCTTAGTCAAAGAGGTGACTATTCTTCACCACCAAAAGACCAGTGGAATCAGAAACATATGGGTTGTTATTTTCTTGATATCAGTTTGGTCCAGCATTCACACAAGTGAATGGGAATATCTCTTTTTTTTTTTTTTCATAAGGAGTTGGATCAGGCTGTTAAAGCACAAAAGACTTTGTTCTCCATAATATATTAAATTTTAATTCATGTAAGTGTATTTCCAAGATGTCACTCATGAACAAATTTTACTCACACAATCCATACCACCCCTAAATTTGTATCTGATTCTGAAATGATTCCTTAGGCTAGCTGTGAAATTAAAAGAAAGATGTATAGGTTTAGTCTTTGTCTTTATGCCATGCAATATATGCTTACCAGATTTGCAGAAAGTTTCCCATGCATGTGAATATTTATTTTCAGATTATTTTCCATTACTAGGAAAGAAATCTTACACCTTTTATTAATTGTCTATGAGTACTGATTCATGGTATATTTTAGATGAAGTATTTATGTCAGACCTGTATCTCCTCCAAATGAGGGTCTCTGTTTCTCAGACATATTGGCAACTTTGGTCTAGTAACCCTTACTTGACTCCTTGAGGTAGCCTTTATAGTTTCATTCATGTTTCAGTATTGTGTCTGGTTCTTGAACGTATACAAGAACATCAAAGAGCATCCCTATTGGGTGAGTCTTTGAGCAGGGCCGAAACTAGATACCTGGAGTCGAGCATGTCAGGTGAAGCCTATGTGATACTTCTCAGTAATACATCCTAGCTCCAACCAGTTGCCACTCAAGGGCTTCATAAGCCAAAGGGGACTTCTGTGGACTCCATAAATGTATACTATTTACAACAGTATCTTTCAAACCCTATGGGTACCCATAGCTTTCATCTTTAAACCCAACATATTCTTAAATGTTATGCTATGAGGAGACATACCAGTCCTTCATGCACGTGTGGAACAGATATAGGAATGGCAGAAGTATCCCAGTAAGCTACTTCCAATTTGGTTTGAAGGAATCAGTGATGGGAGGAGCAACAGTAATTTCCAAAACCCAAATCGTATTTGGCATCTACCAAAGATGTTTATATTTATCTTTTGGAAACTGAACTCAGATGTTTTGCTCTTTTCACAAAGGCATTAAGAATTTATGGTCAGAGGTGTGAGGTGGATTCAGATTGCTGATAAAAGTGAAGAGTTTCAAAGATTTTGCTGAAACTGGCGTTCTTTTTCTGCTATATCAATTTACTTTTTCTGTTTAAAAATTGCTCTAAAGGCCAAAATAACACTTTCAGTTTTATTCCCCAAACCATAAGCATCTAGTGCAGAGTGTGAAGAGCTGGGTTTGCTGGGGTTTTTTTGTGATTGGAACAAGATACTCACCAAGGTGACTGCAAACACTACAGTCTCTGGATTGTTTTACTTGTTTACTTATAGCCTGATGAAGGACCAAATTGTTACACATTCAGAAATGGGGCAGTGCTAGGGTTATTTATTTACTTTTTGACCTCTTTGGCATCTCCAGCTGACTTTGGTGGGCTTGAGTTCAAGAATAAGACACCTTAACTTAGTCATTTACAATTAAGTGTCCTCATGGGGGCCAGTAAATGGGCTCAGTTGCCTAAACTTAGGCACCTAGTGGTATTTGTATTGCCCGCAGGTATTCTCTCAGCTTTCAGATTCTGCTCAAGACAGACATGGATATCCCCAGGGTCCCATGTCAGATCTGGCAGCCCCATGAGGGTGTCTTGGATACCATGGAGCATCTCAAGTGACACTAGACATCTACATTAGTCAATTGGACCGAGCTCTCAGTGACAAGCTAAGGATGAGATGAATGACTGCCAAGGCTTCTCCAAGTATACTAGGATCTCCATGGAGTACAGTGGGAGCTCTGACTCTCCTCTTGGCCACAAACCCTGGCTTGTAGATATTTCTATGTAGGAGTTTTGATCTCGGAAACCACTCCTCAGTGTGCTGAGTGTGTGTGTGTGAAGACAATTCTGTGTCCTTGATAACCTGTTAATTTAAAAATGGCTTTTGTCTGTGCAACTTTGTAAAGTTTTACATGTAACACTATGATTCTCAGCAGCTTGATGACTTCAGGAGACAAAGCTGTATTGCTGGGGCTATTCATTGATTAGATAAAGTCAGATCTCATTATTACCTTTCTTCATTAATGCCTTTTGGAAAAGGAGACATATGTTCAATTTTTTGTGAGTTTGTCTTTATTGAACTCAGGGGAAATCAACAGTATCAAACTGTAATTCTTAATGGACTGAACTTAGAATGAACTCCCTTTTTTGTCAGTTTTTTGCTGTTTGTTTTATATTTGCTTTACTGCTCTGAATATAAGAAAGTGATACTATTATTGTCTGGAACCAGTTGTAATTGGCAATTTTTTTCTCCCTTAAAACTTTCAGTATAGGCCTAACACTGTCCTTGCTCAAGTCAATGAAAAACTACCCCTCACTGAAATGGGAGCAGAATCGTGCCGATAAACAGTCCTGAAATCCCACTGAAGATGGGTGGAGACCATACCATTTCCTAATGCACTTTAATGCAAACATATGTTGGACCTTCAATTAATAATGATCACTGGAGACCAAGAGAAGGGTGGACAATTACAAAAAAAATAGTTTCTTCAACATTTTGCTTGTGTTCAGAGGTTTAATATACTGCTGGCAGCAAAGATGCAAATGGGAGCCATTAGTTTGTATATGATTGTGAGACTTTTCCTTAATTTTCGTTCTCTCTCTCAGTCCTCACCATCCGCAGCTTCCAAGCATGCAGTACCATGTAGGAGTAGTACCCTCTATCTAGTGTCCATACTGAGCATGTAAAGATCACAAATTGTACAAGATCAATGCATGTTTTTGTGATGGCAAAAATACAAATCATTACTTTATATTACAGTATCCATGTTCTTGGTTGTCCATCTACCAGCTGAAGTAATAGAGTTCTGTATTGAATCGCATCTTGTTTGCTGAATTATCTTTTGCAAGCAATGTAATATGTTGTTTATGGATTGCTTTTTTACAGTAGCATTGTTTTGAGGCCAGCTGTTTACGGATTGCTTTTGTACAGTAGCATTCTTTTGAGGCCAGCTGGCCACTATGTGCATGGTCATTGACCACAGGGAAAAATGAAAGCTGAAGAAATTGTTATCTTTGCAAGCCCCACAATTTCTGAGTGGGTGAATTCCCTGTTGCAATCTTGCAAATTGATAGCCAATGCTCTGGTGATAGCCAGGCTTCTCCAGTAGTATGATTTTCAGACAAGCTGGAGTCTAGTCACTTGTACCTGGCTGAAGTGTAAGAAGGTAGGAGAAAGCATGAATCCTCGATCTTACTGACACCTGGTTCTTTCAGTGGGAAAAGAGTTTGCACCTTTTAGGTTTCCTCCTTACTGAAGGATTAATCAGTCTTGAGGGAGACAGCTCTTATTGTGACATTTGTCCTTCCTCCCAGATAAGAAGAGGAGAGATGTCAATACTGTCGGAGTGATTTAGTGAAAACATAATACCTCAAATGAACAGCATGTGACTTTCATAGCCTAGACTAAGCTCTCTATGAAAGTTGTGGAGGAATTCATATAAGATGTTTTTCTTCCACCACCAAATCTAGAGTTTATTAATGTGCTCTTGACTATCCCCATTTTCTGTAGTTTACAGATGTAAGATAATCTCTGGCACAGCCATGCCCCTCTGCTTTCCTTTGGGATGTTCAGCATGGCTTGCCCAAAGCTGCAATGGCAGCTATCTGAGAATCCAGTGTCATATATCACAGAATGATGAAACAGATGAGTTTGGAAGGCACCTCTAGAGGTCATTCATCCAACTCACCCTGGTCAAGCAGGGTCAACCAGAGCAGGTTGCTGAGGACTGTGTCCAGTGGGGTTTTGAATACCTCTGAGGATGGAAACTCCACAACCTTACTGGGCAACCTGCTTTAGGGCTCAGTCACCCTCACAGTAAAAGAGTGTTTCCTGATGCTCTGAGGGAACCTCCTGTGTTTCAGTTTGTGCTCATTTGCTTTTGTCACTGGATACCACTGAGAAGAGTCTGGGGACCCCAGAACTGGAGCCATTACTCCAGATGCATCTCACCAGAGCTGGGTAGAGAGGAAGTATCACCTTCATTGCTGGTAAAGCTCCCACTCAAGCAGCCTAGGAAGTTGTTGGCAGTCCTTGCTGCAAGGGTGCATTGCTGGCTCATGGCCGTACATCATGGCTGCCTCAAGGGTAGGATCGAGAAGTGCCATTCTGGTTTTGTCTTCATTGTTTTTATAAATATTTTTTCAGTGTCCTAAAAAGGGATGAGGTAGACAAAGAGGATAAGAACAACATCAGAAGAGTAAGTATGCAACCCCAGTTTAGCCTGGTGTGAGTAGGGACACAAGGATAGCTTTGAAGGTACTGATTCTGAGTGCTGATAAAGGAAGGCACTTACTGTGAACTCTCAATTGCCACTTGAGAAATAACTCCATTAAGGGACTAAACCAGAACCAAACTTGTGATTGGCCATTTAAAAAGGAAATAAAAGGCATTAAGAAATGTAAACTCCCACAGCAGACTTGTGAAGACCAGTAAAAAAATTAAGAAACACTGAAGGATGCATGGTCATGACTAATAATAGTAAGCTGAAGAGTCTAGTCCACAATCTATACAGGGTATACTCAAGAAACAGACCCCTTTACTTGCATATTTGGGGGACTTTATATTTTTGTTTGTATACTTTCTTAGGACAACCAGTGGGGTTTTGAATATCTCCCAGGATGGAAACTCCACATTTGATGTCATGAATCTGAGAGAAGAATTTCTTTGGTGGGAAATAAGGTAAACAAAAATAATGGGGCTCTTTCAGTGGATAGCAATTTTAAAGAAATATTTCTACTTTTTAATTAGTTAGCTAGTATTTTTATTACTAAAGCACTCAAATTTTTGAGCAGTACTGTGGAAAGAAGCTCTAGACCTGTCAGAACTGCAAAAGTTTGGCATAATTTATTCAGCTGACATTAATTTCTCAGCAGCTGCTAAGTCAAGGATATCCACAGGATATCTAGACAATGTGAAAGCAGTAAATCTCTGATCAAACAGAGCCCCAATTGGAAGACTTTGAACTGAGGAAAGAAGTGTCTTGCAAGGTAGTGTTGATGACATCCCACTGTTTGATAGCATGTATTCCTACAAGAGCAGTTGCTGAAATTAAGGAGGATGAAATAGGAGTCACAAGCTTCAGCACAGTGGAACCCTGAACAGCACATCAAGAGGTAGGAACACCCTGTGCCCCCAAAATAAAACCTGAAATCCTGGTGCTACTGTGCCAACAACTGAAATGGGCATTAAGAAGAATGTAAATGTCAGCAGATTTGGTGCTAATAGTAATCAGGTGCAATGTGTGCCAGACTGTGCAATTCTTCTTTCAGAGGTTTTGGTTCTTATGTGAGATTTCACCAAACCAGCTACTGTTAGCAATTGACTTCCATTTGTGAGACTGGAACAAGCTGGGAATTTTTTAAATGAAACAATTTTTCAGTAGGCAAATACTAAACAATGTTTCATGGGAATGTACCAATTCTAATGAGAATGATTTCTCTGCTCCAGGGTAGAATTTGATCTGAAAATGAAAGAGAGATTACAGGACCAAGCAAATGACAATTTGATGGCTAAAGCTTTCCTATGGGTTGTCAGAGACATCTACCTACTGAGCCCTCCAAAGTCTTCTGGCACCTAGAGAAATGTTTTAACAGCAATCATGGGGAAGCTGCCCCACTTCTGTAAATGAATGAAACTTCATTAAGACAGAAAAGGCGAAGCTGGATTACTGACTCATTGTTTAATGCATTTTCTTGGGTATAAAAACCCAAGCTGGAAATGGAAGGATTTGAACTTTGGTTTCTCTTGTCCCAGACCAACTAGTGGCTATTGTGTTGGTGTTCTCCTTGAGCTCCATTCTTGTCACGGACAAGATTTCAGGGATTTGGTGGCATTCTAATGCAGAATGAGATACTTTTGTTTTCCACTGTCTTGAAAAAGTCTTGAGGTGAGAAAATCATCTCCTACCCAGTTCTGTTGAGCCCAAGCCCAATATTGGCCAGATCTTACTCCCCTGAGGTTAGACATGAGCTTTCCATTGACTGCACTGGGAGAGGGTGATTTCTTAGTAATCTACTGCTCAGTAGAAAAATTACAATTTTTTTTTTCCTAATTATCTAAGACTCAGGGGAAGAGCAGGCTGTTCTAGGGCGATGTGCCTTCCTGAAAAAAGATTCTGCAAACACATCAAAAAATGCAACTAGATTGAAAGGGATACAATGGTTAGATGTCAGGAAAAAGGTCCCGCTGCACTGATGCTAAGTCAGGCTGTGCTGCCCTTCCCTCCTTCCTAACCATGGTCTGTAGAACACAGCCTCAGTGGAGGTCCCCATCTTTTACCCTGTCTTGGTATGTCTTTTTTTACAGGCTCCCCTATAACCTCCTGTAACCTTCACGTGCATGGGTTTGAAATCTCGGAACAGCACTAAAGTGGTAAAAAAATAAATGAGAAATTACTAACCCATTCTCTGTTTATCTTACCTGGGCTGCCCCCTTAACACCTTTCCATTAAATTGGTTGGGTTTTCAATTTAAAAGGAAGAACGAGGATTAGAGAGCATGTTTCCATGCAAGTTATTTTATTTGTGTGTTTAAATTGATGGCTGCAGGGTTTGTACTGACAGTGAACAGGAATAAAATGGAGAGTAAGGCCTATTGTGCAGCCCTACTGACAAGCTGTCAGGTTTAAACTGACTTGGAATTTTTTGTACCATGACAATACCCTAAGACCATGACAGGGGTGCCCATTTTCAGAAATAGTTGCAAGAAGGATGAGAAGATAAAACCTTTTTCTCCCTAAGAATTTACGCAGAATACACTTTGTACTGCCTTTGGATTCTCATTCCCCTGTGGATCAATAAATTAAGTAAGTAACACATCAGTACCAGATAGCAAATGAATCTCTGCAAAGGAGAGCTCCCCCCTGTGGGTTTCTCTCTTGCCTTGAGAAGTGTTTGATCTGGGTGCGCTGCCATAAAAGATAAGAGCTACTTCATCATCTTTGGGGATTTTGATTTACTAGCTAAAACTGATGGGGTACCTGTTTCTCAGCCTTAGTCTGAGATGGTATGTTTTTGTTCATTTATTCCTTTGTTCAAGGGTTTGCTTTTTTGGTGGAGAATAACAAACTGAGAAGTAAATAGTTGGAGCATTTGTAGAGACTGGTCTTTGAACAGACCTGGCGATGGGCAGTGCTATGTTGGCAGGCAAAAGGCAAACAAGAGCAGAACAATCACTCCTGACAGCCTTCCGTGTGCTAACAGTGTTTGCCAGGGCCGGACTTTGTCAAATCAATGCTGGATGCAGGATTTTGGAAACAGTTAGTACTCCTCATGCCTCATCAGACGGACCCCTCTGCATGGCCTCCAGAAAGAGCCAGGGAGCTCTGCTGGGTGCGTGCGGGGCTGCCTGCAGAGTGATGGGCAGCAGCGTCTCCTCCATTAAACTACAGCACTAGAGTTCTGACACTCAACAAGGTAATTCCTCACTGGTTTATATTAGGGGTACAGTCTGGGAAATATCTGGTGTGGGTTGGGGGGGTGCCTATGCTTTTGTGCATACGCCTGTGGTTTTGCCTCCTAAAACACCTTCCCTCAGTATATCTGGAGCTGCATTTTATTCCCAGCCCTTCTCAGGGAATAAATCCTCTGTGCTTTGGGGTTTCCTGGGGGTTGGTGCTGCCACGAGAGGGAGTGCAGCTACTGGGGAGGGCAAGGGACGAGCAGCCCGGCAGCCTCAGCAGAAGGTGTCCGTTAAAAAACATCCAGCAGTGAAGGCAAATCATTCATCAGATTAGCTAAAAAGTGATGGCCTACTTGAGAAGAGGATGAGGCAGGAATGTGTTTTGTTTTTATAGTGGGAAAGGAATTTTTCCCCTATTCGAGGGTGAGGCAGGGGTAGGTTAAGCCCACAACCCCTTCTAGAAGGATAATTTTGCATGCTACATCTGCTAGGTAAACAACATGTGTGTGCAACACATGCAACAGTGCTGGCAAGTTGCTTATAAATCAGATAATTAAAGATGTAGCTGACTATAATGTCTTGAGGAGGCTCAGCATTGGGCAGTGACTTTTATTTACAATTTAACAGTTAAACTTATTATACTGCATAAACCTTGAAATGGCTTGATTATAAAATGTGTTTTGGAAAGTCCGTGTGCCTTCCCCACAGAGTGCTAAACTGGGTGAAAAATGGGTAGCATCAATAAACACCAAACCTTGTACCAATAAATGTGTTCCCTTCATTACTCAAACAACCTCAGAGCTATGGAGGTATAAAAGGCCCCATTCTCCCCTTCAGGGGAATAACACATGTAGGGTAGAGGAAACTCAATGAATTTCAGCATGCAGTTTCCTGCTCCTTTCTCAATGGGAGGGGGATGGGTAAGGATTTAGGCCTTGTTTTATCCATAGGACTAAAAAAATAGCTGCCTCCCTGAAACCCAGAGAGTCGGGAACATCTTTTCTAGTTAACTGTCCTACAGTCTGCTTTTGCAGTCATCATTAGGTACCCCTCACAAGTGCATTTTTTTAAAAAGTCAGTCAAACAAGTTGTGTGTTCTAGTCCTGTCACTAGCACGAGAGGGGTGGGAGCTGTGTGTCCATGCAGTGCTCCAGGCACCCTGACAGACCTCCACACCGGCACAGTGTTTGGCCATAAATTGCAGCCTTTGAGTTCCTGTAGTCCTAAAGTGCAGTGGGAGATCTGCTATGTTTTTAGAATAAATTAAAATTGTGTTGTTGTCATGAAATTATGCAGGATGGTTATGATGCTCCCTATATTACATGTGCTTTATGTATATATATACAAAAATATACAAACTGAGGGCATGTGTAATTTCTCTTAAGTTTCTAAAGAAACCTGTTCATCTGATACAGATGAGGCATGGTAGCATTTGTTGATTCATATCACCACAGCAGCAGCTACCTTCATCAGCCCAGGAACTGAACTTGGTGACTGCCCCAGATCCAACCCTGTGCATGTGAAGGTGTCTGATGGGAGGCAGATACTGGCCTTGTGGGGGACATGGAGAAGACTTTGACAATCTGGTGCATGGTTTTCTCTCTGGTTGGGGGCGGGAGGGTGTTGGGTCTTTTCCACCTTCTCCTCCTTCCTCTTGCAGTCTGCAAAGTTGGATTCCAGTCAGACCAGCATAAAATTGGGGTACACTGAGTTCTGAGTTGGTCTGAGTTCCCAAAACGTAATTTTTTGCAGCAAGATTTCTTCATTTGATTGGCCCAAATCTCAGTTTGAGCCTAGAGGACATATTTTCCCAGACTTTGATCCAGAGATGGGTCTATACATTGTCTGTGTATGCATGTTGTATGCTTTCAAGTATCTACAAAGTTATGACAACCTTAGTCCTTTTAGAAGATTATTCCCTTTGTTTTAAGTGACTTTTTTTACCTGACATGTAACTTGAATAAAGATTCTCCCATGCGGCATTACCCTTGGTCTGGAAAAAACAGCTGAATTTGCTTCAGGTTTTTTTAAATAAGCTTTCCCTTTATCACCTGACTTTCTCAAACATAAATCCCAAACAAAGCATATTGGCAGGTCTGCCCCCCTCCATGACTCTGTGCAATCCCTCTGAAAAGGCGAAGCAAGAGCATCCCCAAACATGACAGTTGTTGCAGATGCATTGCCCCTGTGTGGCAGATGAGAGAATAAACAACATATGGGACATGCTAAGTGTGGCTCCAATGCTATAGCAATGAGCACAGGATAAGAGCCCCTGTAAAACAAAATCGACTTTTTGCCCTAATCTGTTTTAAAGTGCCATAAAATTACATTTATTTCAGGCACATTTCCTTAGCTCTTGTTTTCATTATGTTGTTCTCAAAGATTTAAGTCAGTGTATCTGAGCACAGACCCCATGCTGTTCCTCAGATAATCAGCAAGACACTTATCCTGAAAATTCACTTGAGCTGCTGAATTTCATGAATCGGCTTTTCCTTTTTCATATCAGGGCTTGTTTTCCCTGTACCGCAGCAGCAGCCTGAGCCTCCTAGCCATTGCTCATGTTTGTTCCCAAAATATGCTGGGAGACTCTCTGCAGAGCCTTGTACTGCTTGTGCCCTGAGCGCCCGCCCAGGCCAGGGGACTGCTGTTTTATCTGGGCCGGAGAGACCCTCTCCTGTAAACACTTCAGCATGTTACCTTCAGGAAAGGTGCTTTTGTTGCGAAATATCTGACAAAGTTTTAAGAACTTATTATTTTGGACTCTTAACTCACTCTGGTAGTGAAAGCACGAGCTGGTGGTGGATATTTATTTGTTATTTGCCCATTTCTGTAGACAGCTGTAACAGTTACAATAACTTTGATCTTTTGTTTTCCCCACTTGGAGAAGCCCTCATTACCAAAACATCACCTCTGACCTTCTTTTATATTTTCAGTGTGCGTTTTATTAACTCCTTTTTCACATGGGACATGTGGTGTCTGCCACTTGGTACAAAGGAGACAAAGTTTGCGCTTCTGATGCAAAGAGCAGCAGTGAAGAAGCTGGCTCCTTGCCAACACTTTATGCCAAAAAAAGAAATGTTATGGAAAGGGATGAATTAAATCTGTGCATATCTGTGCATATCGAGCCGGACTTTCTTTGGGCTCACTGCTGGGACAAGCCTATTGCACTTAGGGAAAGCGAAGCGCATCCTTATCCCACTTTACAAAGAGATGATAAATTTCAATCAATTGCCCGATGAATTTATTTTCACAGCACCTCTTTACTTCCCAGGCTAAGAAACAAGGCACCCAGCCCTTCCCTGCCAGTAACACTGGAGGTTTTGCACTTATTATACATTCGGTGAAACAGTATGCGACTGTGAAAATTTACTAGATGCTACAGAAAGAAGCAAGGGAAAGTTAAAGCACAGCCTAGAAAAATAAAATGAATACTGTTTGCATGTACTTTTATTGATTTCTGACAGCCATGTTAGTTTCAGGGACAACAGAAGGGAAAAGAATTTCAGTCTTTGAGTGGATGAGTGATATACTATCCCCCCTTTTTAACTAGTCTTATATATTTTAATTTTTGTGTGCTGGTGTGTGCTTGTGCAGAAGGGTGTCTACCTAATTGGCCTCAAGAGGGGATTAAACTCAATAAAATCATGGCCCACAGGGGGCCTCTAAATATGGCTTTTTAATTTGAAAATTTTTGTGGGTTCCAGTGTAATTCAAGCTTTTCAAGCTTTATTAGTGCACAGTCATTTGTGCAGCTTGCAAAGCTCCCATCTCGGTGAGTTTGATATGCCCGCCCCTGCTCAAGCAGAAGACAGAGTGCTCTCTTCAGCTGTGAAGCACACTCAGTGACATAACAAAAGCCCTACTGTAAATAAAACACATGTTAATAACAGTGACAGAAGGCGGCAGAAACCGGCAACGCGCATCCAGGCAGCGCCGCCGCTTGAAAGTGGTACTAAACAGAGGTAATGACAGTCAGCAAGCATCTCTCTGCTCCGTCTGAGACAGAGGCTCTGGGAGCAGATAGGAATAAATACCAGCAATTTTACATGTTCGCTTGTAATAAAAGTCAAAATATGCAGCTTGGTGTAACTAATTGCTGTGGAAGGAGAATGAACCAATAGTGCTCGTTGCTGTGAAACTGTTAATGGAGAACTTATGGAGAGAAAGTCCAAGTTCTCTCGTCCAAATTGGAATGTGAAAGAAATCTGTTGGAAGGTGATGACAGAAATGAAGTAAAACAGTTGTTTCCTGATCCATGTGCCAGATGTGTCACATACTGTGATAAATAAGATCTGCATCTTACACTCCAGAAATTGGGGAATATTACAAGCGTTTATTATAGTGAGGTACAAAAAAATGTACTTGAAATGCTTTGTTTCTCCTGGCACCAAGCAGTGAGAAGTTATTGCACAATGCCTGGAGCTGCTAATTCTTTTGTTTAGGTTCAATCCAACACAGCCTATTAAAAGCTTAAATTCAATTTTATTGTTAAGGTATTTATTAACTGATTATGAAAAGACATTAAAGGGCTCATAATTAAACTACTAAATTGTTCCTTACCTTGACGAATCCCCCATTTTCCAAGACTGACTTCCATAGTATAAAATATCAGGGTTTTAATTTAGAGAAGAATGCTGCTCACAGGCAAACCCCAGCTTTTGCTTCAGCTCTTGAGTCGATCCCAGGCTGCCTTGCTGCTGTTCATAAGCCCAGAATATCATGGCAGAAAGCCTAATGCATTGGTGGCATTTCTTGGGAAGACTGCTCTGCAGGTTTGTGGCATGTTGTCACACATTTGCAGAAATAGCTGCGTGTTGGTGTTGGATAACCCAGTCTTACTACTCAGGAAAAAAGTCTCATTGACTTTTGGCCCATATTCTTTTGAAAATCTGTATTGTGAACAGCTTGCTAGCCCTGCTGAGACTGAAAGCACATGCTTGCAGGCAAAGCAGATTCAGAGAGTACAATGCAGTTCCCAAAGATTTGCTATCTAAATACTCCCCAAATTCAAAGCCTGGGAGGACAGTGGGAGCCGAGCGACTGGATCTCCCACACCAGGTCAGTGCAGGACCTCAAAGAGTCTGCCAACCCTCCAAACCAGTGATTTTATACAGGCAACTGCATGATGCCTTCATCCAGATTACTGGTATTTGGGTGGGGTGGGATGGATGCAGGAGACAGTCAAGGGGGACTGAGTCTTTTTGTGTTTTCCCTTTGGAAATTGCTCTGTTCATCAGAAGGGTTGTATGTCCAACAACAGGACCAAGCTTAATGGGAAAACTGACTTGTCTACCCAGAGGTCTTACAGCTCTCAGCTGGCTCTGGCTGCATCCTCACAGGTCCTCACCTGCAGGGCTGTAATACTCAGTGGCCTTTCACGACAGCTTCAGGATGTTTTTACTGTCAGAACAGGCAGAAAGTCCCAGGAATCTGATGGTGAACAGCAACTCCCTGAAGATGTGAGCTGTCTTTAAAAAAGAAAACCAATCTCATGGTTGCTATGACCATGATGACCCAGGGAAGGGGTAGGTCCCTTTACTGTGGTGCTGTGCCCAACAGTTCAAGAAGCCTTTTTCAGCCTTGGTGGGGCATTAGGTCACTGTTGTGTTCACTCTACATGCTTGCTCAGAGCTGCGGTGGGTGTCCCACGTGGCACTGCACTGTGCCGTGGGGACATTCTGGTCAGGATTCATCTCACCTGACCCTAAGCACCTAATGTAGGCTGAGGTGAACTGCACTCACTAGTTGCCTCTGTCTCTCCTTTGACAATGAAGGGAGATGCGTGTAGATGAAGTCCACCCTGGTTACCACTGGTATTTTCCAGGGTTACTTCAGAGATTTTGGCTTGAGACACATTTCAAAAACTGAGATTTACAAAAATGTTGCTTTGGGGAGGAGCCAGTATCCAGGCATGTAAGACCTGTAGGTGAGTCCCAGCCGTGAACATTTCCTAAATTACGTTGTCCCTTGCTGCCCAGTTTCCCCACACAGATCCCCTCAGGACAATTTTGAACCTTTGCTGTGTAAGTTAGTCTGTCCCATCCCACCCTGAAGATACTACTTCAGTATCCCACCAGCCTTTATGCAGATTTCAGAGGAAAAGACCTCTGTATCAGTTTAAAATTAACAAAGTGGAAACAACTTTGTTCTTAGGCTATGTCTTCACTGCTGGAAGAGTGTTTGCTTACCCCGTGGTAGATATCTCACTCTAAAACCCCAGTTCAGGGCAGCACAGGTAGCTTTTACTTTGAGATAGGTCTTTCACTCCTCCTGGGATTTGCCTTCATTAGTCATATGGAAGTAAAAGCTCTCTTGCCCTCCCCTCCATTGATGTTTCCCAGTGAGATACTGAATTTAGCAACCCCACTGGAAAAACCGCCCTTTCTTTTTTTGGCAGAGAAGCTGCAGCTGTAAGTGTTTATGGGAAATAAAGATATCTGATTAGGTTTTTTTTACATACTAAGCTGCATACCCTCTGGTAACCTTATTATTTGTTATAGTGTTGGAGGCTGTGGAAGAATGGAAAGACTGCAGTTTCTCAGCAGCACAGCTAGAGCTGGCCCACCTTCCAAAATACAGAGGTGCTGTTGCTGTTCAAAGATATTTTATTGAAGAAAGTGATACTGCTTTCGACAAAACCAGGCACAGCCTGACAGTAAGGGCTAGTTAGGAGTCTCAGCAAAATGTTATTGTCATCTGGAGCCATGTTTACCCTTAAGGGACACATTAGAAAAAACAATGGACAATGGGCCATACTGACAGCTTATGGGAGGAAATAAATGAAAGAAATAAAAATTACTATGCTTTTGTGAAGCTGACATGAAGACAGCTGACAAAGGTCAGTACGTTACGGCTTTGCAAATGGTGAAAATATCGGTTGTCCTGGCTTGTCACAGAAAGTGAAAACACCTATCCTGCATGCCGAGTATATGAAAAAAAAAAGGTGATACTTACTGCAGTGAATAGCCAGTGATGAATGTGGTGAATAATGCATGATACACATTGCCTAAACCAGTGAGTGGATCCCCCTGAGGCAGGGAATATTTTTAAGTTGCCTCTTTATACAGTGTGGGATTCGTTTCTCCTAAATGGAGACTCCAGAACCTAAAACATAAAGAAGAGTCGAGTCTAGCCACTTTCTTAACCTCACAGACAGCTAAATTCATTAGGTGCTTCCCTCCTTGGGCTGAAGGATCCTGGAGCAATGAATGATAGTGGCCAGAAGTACCTCTTCTCAGAAGGCAATGCCCATCTGCCCCCACACACCCTCCCAGAAGTCTGCTGTGACCCAGAGGTCATTGGAGAGGAGACTCAGCTCCTCCTGGGGTCTTGGCAAAGCCCAGGCATGGAGATGTGATGGGGATGGGGGAAGCAGGCTGAGGACTCCATCTGCTCCTTGGGACAGGGACCAAATCCTGAAACTAGAACTCACTCAAGTCAGGCATCCAAAGGACTGGCTGGACTGGATCCCTCCCAGTGTTACAGTGACACTGGGATTCCAGTCAGGTTCACCAAGGGTCTGTGCAACAGGGGTCATGGGCAACAACTTGGTATTATTCACACCAGTGTAGTTCTTAAGGTTTATGCTGTGGATTTCTTGTCTGGCACAGATAAGCATTGCCAAAAAAAGTACATTCCTAACTCTGGTTAGATAATCCAAGTTTGCTATTTCAATCTGAATTCACTGTGAAAACAAAATGACTTGGGTTTTAGGCAGTGCCTGTATCTCAATTCCAAGTTCATACAGGAGCCTGGACCAGCTTGCTCAGGTTGCTGTGTCTTTTGGGCTATTTTCACCTAAGGCAGATAAATTGGAGCAGCAAACTTTAGAGTCTGGAAAGTTCTTAAGATCTCCCCAGAGACTGGTCCTTCACACAGAGCTGCACATGGCTCAGTGGCCATACAGTTGGGGCAGTGGCTATGGCTGTGAGAGGTGCCCAGTGTGGCACAGGGTAGATGCAGGACCCCTACCAGACCGAGGAGGACCTGGGGCAGCTTTCGCTCGTAATCCCTGCCAAGGATTGTCAATTCATATTTCACAGTTTGTACTGCTCTTTGCATTTAGAAAATAAAAGCTTGTCCTGTCTTTGCAAATACAGCACCAGTGAGAGGAGGGCAGCACACAGTGCATGAAAAGCACAGTGTCTCCAGTGCAAACCTGGCCCTGCCATCAGCCCGACTGGAGAAATGTTCATTGGCAGTTCCTGTCCGTAGGTGTTACTGACTGACAGATAGCGATGGAGGCAGAAAAATGTCAAAGTGTTAGAAAAGTCAATATTATTAAGACCTTGCTCCCCTCGCTTCCCTGTTCCGAGTAGTTTCTTGAGTATGACCAATTACATTCTTTTTTTATGACCAGTCACAAATGCAGTTTTTATTAGCTGGTTTGCTCAATGATTCAAATGTATAGACTTTATTTCAGTCTCATTTGAGTTGGAGGAAAGCATACAAGGATTTTTGCTGGCTTAAATTAGTGGAGCTGCCCCTTTGGCTGAATGACAGGGCCCTTGCCTTGCAGAGCAGAGCTCCAGCCCCGTCACTGACTTTTGCCTGTAAATTAGTTTGTGAAGTGGTGTTTATTGCTACATTGGGAGGTTAAGACAGCCTAATTGTATGTTTGTACAGGAGAAAACATCACGCCAGAGCCTTAAGCAATTATTCTTTCCATGTCCTTTCACTGTTTAATCTTGACACTGTTCAGAGGGGAAAGGAGACAATTTGTCTTCACCCTACAGCCAATTAGCAGTAAAAGTGCAGAATGGCTAATGCAATATCCACTGAAATGCCATCATCCATTCATCAAGATAAGATCCTGAAATAGCATGCATCTAGAACCCCTCACTGGGAATTGTTCTGAGCCCATGCCTGATCGCAGCCAAAGATATCTCTGCCATTTATAACCCAGCACGTGGTTCCAACATCTGACAGGGCTCAGCACCTCTGCTCGCACTTTTCCTCTCCAGTGGCCATCTTCTCTTTATGGAAGTTATTCTCCAGAGGATCAGTCTTTTTAACAGGCCATTACTCACTGAAAGTTTGTCTTTTCTAAACAGCTAAGGAGAATCATAGGGAATTGCATTTCTTTCCCAAGGAGGACATGTCAAATATAAGCCAGACAAGTAGTGTCTTCTCTGAGTTGTCTAAAAGGTATGGCACAGCAAAGGTAGTCCTCTGATATGACAGCCACTGTGTTAGAAAGAAGAAATCTCCTATTTGGACTATATCTCATTTATGGAAGTGGCAAATCTCTTAAAACCGTCCCAGTCTTGTGCCCCACAGTTACATGCAATAAGCCTACAGAGCCACACTCAGACCCAGGGTAAATGACTGACAACAGTGGAGCTCTGGTCATATACACATGATCTGTATTTGGTTCCGGATGTCCAGGATTTGGTTTCCTTGAAAGTGTCTGCAGGCAGGTTCTCTCAATGATTTTCCTCTCCACAAAATACTTCTCTTAAAAGTGCTACATAAAAACCAGCAGGATCTATCTTCCTTGGAGCTAGTGCAACAGGGCCCCAACTATTTTTTACTGGATGCTTAAATATATGCAGTAAGAACAAGCTCATGCTCAAATTTTGTTTTCAACTGGCAGAGAAGAAGTTTCCTGGGCTCCTCCCCAAGAGTGATCTCGTCCTATGTTTTAAGAGGTTAAATTCAGTCACTGACTGTTGGTACGGGCAATTTCATTGCATCAGGAATGGGCATGATCCCTAATTTTTATAATAAATGATACAGGAGGAGACCTACCCAGAAATGATCATTAAATCCTTAGTGTGCTTCACCGTCCTGACCCATTTTGGTGGAGTAAGTGAAGCTTTCTTTCAAAGATGCTGAGTTTTGATACAGGAAAGCTAGACATGTTCAAAGAGGCTTTATTTGCTGGATGGAATAAAAGGGAGGCGCCAAGAACATTTTAATCAAATGCTCATTACTGAGAGGATCCAAGAATAAAACACTGGCTGCCCTACTCCCTTCCAAGCCAACAGACCATTTTGAAGGCTTCAGCATCTATCTAACTATATATACATACACATGTTCTTACACTTCCAACAAAGGATAAGGTGGAGGAGGACTAGTGGTTAGCAAGATGGAACAGGACTGCATGTGAGACTGGTCTGGGAAACATGTTAGACTATTCCAAAGCTTCAATTTTGACCTTTCTTAAGGAAAAAAAAAAAAAAAAAAAGTGCTTTATGTAAAAGCCCTCAGATCTTTAGCTTCTCAGAGAAATTGTCTTTTGCCAAGTAACACAGTCGCTTACTTACATTCCATATGTCTCTGCCAGAGGGTATGTCCCAGGCTGATGTGCTAGTAAAACAGGGAGTGTAAATCTGGATGGGGTGCTCAAGCCAAGCTTAGGGATGTGAGAGGACAGGAGACAAACTTTGAAAGCTTTGATGCCTTAAAATGCACCTAGGAAAGCAGTTGTGGGTGCTGCAGTGTATGTGGAAGCTCTGCTTCCCAGGTACCCCAAGGACAGGAGAAATGACATCATGATGACATCATGCTTGTTCTGAGCTTCCCTAATATTAATCAACCAGTATCTGCTGCAAGGAAGCATTTCTGGGAGAAAGGTGTCAAAAACATGACACTTTCCAACCATAGTCGGAATGGGGAGTTTCAAGTAGTGGAGCGCTGACGCCGTGTCCCCCAGGGCCTGAACCACTTCTCTTCTAGGTGTCTGACTGTCAAATGTGCTACGGCGCATGTTTTTCCTCTCTTTCATTTCCTTTATTGAGGACGGCATCCGTTACAGCTGTTTAAAAAATATCTGAGCAGGTTATTATGGGAAAGGACAGAAGAAGTTCTTGCTACACAAACACAAAACTCAGATGGTTTTCTTTGCAAGGGTGAAGATCATTAGTGGTTTTTCTTCCTGGGCTGTTTTTGGGGACGGGAGGCGTCTTTGGTGGACGGAGCTAGCAGAATGGGCAGTCGGGGATTTTGGAGCACTGACTGCAGCTCTGGCACTGATTCCCGCTGAAACTTAGCTAAAAATTTCAAATTGGAGTCTCTGAAAGGTCGATAATAATAAGTAATAGGGCTGGCCTGAAAACAAGAATTCTGTTTTGTGAAAAATGTTGCGGTTTCAAAATTTGTTTTCATTCCAGTGCAGAAAGAATATGAGATCTTTCTTCCTTTTTTTTTTTCTCTTTTTCAAGGGAGAGGGGAGAAAATAAGAAATAGGCAGATTAAAAAAAGCCTTAATCGTCTAGTAGGTTAGGGCAGAGGTTCAGATGAGGAACTTGACCTGACATCTCCCCGTCCGAGGTGAGATGAGGGATCTTGACTATCCAAAGTAGGTTTTCCCGCACAGTAATTCTATCCAAGTGATTAAACATTTTCTTGACAACATTTTCACTGAAACATTTGTGTTTCTTTAAAAAATGTTGATGCTGTGACTTTATTTTTTTTATTTAGAAAGGGAGTTGTGACAATTCCTGATAATTTCTGATAACCACCTATATATATATTCATTACTTATAGCAAATCCCAGGTGCAGAGACAGTCCTTCATCTCGTAGATGCTACCCAACTGCTTGCTGAAACTGGGGGAGTTACAGAACAGCAACACGTCTGAATATTTGTCCGTTTCCATATAAAGTTGTTTCAACTTCTGATTGTGTGTTTTGTTCTGCAACTTCAGGTAGACATGTTAGAAATAGAGGTCTTTGAATCTCTGACTTCACCTCTGAAATGTTGATGATAATACTAGGCTCTTTTCCCAGCTGGCAGAGATGTTGAAAAGTTTAATTAATATCTGCACAGCTCTTTGAATATGACAGTCTTAAGTGAGGTTTTGAATACCTCACCTTGAATACCTTCTATGGACAAGACAGTCAGAGGTGTAATCAAAGATAGAGACATGGTGCAACATATCAGAAACAGCACTGCAGACTATCTAAACTGAACCAGCCCAACGAAGGTCTGGTTGACAGGCCAGCTAATGCCTGTTCTCAGTTTTGGCCATGGCACAGCATCATGAGATCGTTTATAAATAGTCAATTTTTGTTTACCCAAATGTTTTATGTGAAAGCTTTGGAGGGTTCTTCTAGGTAAAGTGAGCCAATATAAAGTACAATGGAGATGAGGTGCAGCTGTAGCTACTACTTTGCTTGTTACAGCTAATATCCAGTGCTTAAGTGGTGCTATAGGAGATGAGATTGCAGTTACAGGGAATTCACACAAGAAACAGACTTCTCCACAGAGCACTGCAGACACTAGACCTACAGGTGCAGCCTGTAAGCTTGTAAAGTCTTTTCAAAATTCAACTGGGGCTTTTCCAAAGCAAAATACAATTTCTGTAGGCAAAATAGATTTAGCACCTATTCTTGCATAGCTGTGAGTCTCCTTAGCTACCACTGAAACCAATTAAATATAAAAATACAATATTGGACTTTTGGTATATAATAGTTCTGTGCTGACTAGTTCTCAGATCATAATCTTTTAGCCAAGCAGAAAAAAAAATACTCAAGCAGGCCTGTCAATTCCTTTCCTCCTCTGCTTGCATCAGGTCATGGCAACTCTTTTTCAGCTGAGCTGGTTGGAGTGTGATCTTAGGGACTTTGTGGAGGAATACAGAGAGCCTCAGGGAACTGGGGAGTGACTGTTTTTCCCTCTGCATTGGTGACATCTCTGGGCAGTCCAATAACAGCAGCAGCAGCAACAGTAAGAACAGACTGAGATGCCACCTTGTATTTTTGTAATATAGCAGAGACTCGACTGAGTTAATCCTAGTAAAACAGCCTCTGAAGTGGCTGAAAAGAGTTGAAGTGGGAAGCTGGGATTAAACCAGTCAAATCTGAGAGTCTATAGTAAGGCGGCTAAATACGAGCACCTAATTTTTACCCCTTGAAAGGCAGAATGTTTTGGCTGAACTACTTTGCTTGTTGATGTCCAGGTTCAGAATGGGTTTGCAGGACACAGGATTTACCTTTTGATCTTTCTCAAGAAGGCCCAGTGTCTGCTTCCCCTAACATGAGCATTTCCCCAGCTGCTTGGGAATGGGGATTGTTTCAGCCCTTCATTTAGACCTGAGCACAGAAACACTCATATCTCCTTTCCCTGGCTAAGAAAGCAACTGTGGGTAAAATTCAGTGAAAATCCATCAGTTTAGTAACAGTTTTTAGACTGTAAATGTGATTATTTTATTACATAAAAGATTCTGGAAAAAAAGTCCATGTCTATCTTCTGCATTTGGAAAGCCCTTGACATTTTATGGGTATTACAGGAAATAAAGACAGGAATAGGAGTAGCTGCTCCATGATGCAGAACACACAATTATTCTGTTGAATAAGAGAATTACACAGAATAATATGTTGGCAACAGCAATAACTGAATTAATCCTATTTAGCAGCTGAAGCTGGTCTAACTGGCATTTAGACTGTACTGCTAGGGTATGTTTGAGTGTACATCATAACTGCAACTTCCGTACCATTGTTGGCCCAGAAATCTAACAAGCAGATGAGTTGAACTGTTTGTGCTGCAAGAAATAAGCCAGTGAGCTATGAAAGCTCACTATGTTTACAGCAACAAACCCCCAAACAGCTATTTTAAGGCCTGGAAATCTGTAGTTTTGGTTTCAGTGGATCTGTGTTGCCATATGGAACCTGAGAATAACCGGGAGGATGGGAGGGAGCTACTGGGGATGGGTGGCCTCAGGCAAAGAGCTCTCACAAACTTCTTGTGACATTTTTTCTGCCACTCTCAGAAGCTGGCCATATGGTCAGCAATGTCAGACAAATAAATTTATGTATTCATATGATAGTAAGGCTATGCCTTGGCACGTATCTTAAAGGTTTGACAAATAGCTCAGAGATAAGCAACAAAATCAATGGTGATCCTTTTCATAAACACAGTGAAGTAACTGAAAATTCCATACAGGGGTAGGGACCTACTGGGGGAGGACACTTACCCCAGGAAATAAAAGATTTGACTGCTTCCATGGATCCATTTTCCCAGGATTAAAAATAGCACAAGGGAAGAGTTAGTGGAACTAGCTCCTGAGACATCAGGTTTTTGGAATTTGGAATCAAAAATGGATTCTTTTCGCCCATGTTTGGTGAAAACAGTGGAAAGACTAGATTTATTTGAAAGAGAAATTAAAAAAACATGAGCAATAATAAGAAATAGTAGTGACTATGACAGTAGGACAATTTATAATTGGGGGTCAAGTATCCTATTAGTTTGGGGCTATTTCTCTTTAAATAGAAGACCAGTCACAAAGGATTCCTGAGAGATGATATAATCTGAAACTATATTGGAAAAAAGTTTGCTTCTCTCTTAAATTACCAGGGCCTTTTGTATCCTAGTAAAATACTTTATTACTTGATCTGGCTCTAGAGAAACAGTGATTCCATAACAAACCTTTCCCAGGACTTTAATTATTTCCTTTATTATATCCCGAAAAAGGACCAGGTCACTTCTGAAGGCCACAGAAATAGTATAATGTATTTTTTTCCTAGGCAAACAAACAAAAACCCAAGGAATGTTTCTTTATATTGCAATTTTAAATTGAAGTTAGTTTCCTAAGTACTGAGAGTGCAATAATTCTGTTCCCAGAAACACGTCTCAGAATATATTTCAAAGAATTATCTGATGATTTTCCAGTGAATCCCTTAAAAACCAGCCCTGTCCCAACAGAACTGTGAATCTTCTTTGTCACTACCAATATAAGGAGGGTTTTCAAATGAAAGCCCATATGGCTTGTGAATAATTTAGATGCTTCTATAAAGGCCCTGATGTTTGATGTTTCAGTGATGGACCCTGCTGTGCATCACAGGGCATGTTCATGCTTTCAACGGCTATAAATCTCTGACAGTGCTTGACCAGTTCCCCATATGGGAATGGCCCATTACGGATATTGTCCCTCAGAAATTTGTCTGCTGAGGTGGGTACTTGGCCCCCATGTGTGTAATTCTGCTGAGAATTTTTTGTAACAGAAAACTATAGCTTAATTCACAGCTAAATTGCTAAATTTTCCTTCCTTCCTTCCTTCCTTCCTTCCTTCCTTCCTTCCTTCCTTCCTTCCTTCCTTCCTTCCTTCCTTCCTTCCTTCCTTCCTTCCCGCCTATTTTCTTTGTTGATAATGAACTGAAAAGCATTTGCTTATCTACAATATATGATTTCCTGTATGTGCAGGTCATGATTTACTTCCCCAAGAAGAAGAAAAGGAAAAAAGAAAAACCACAAGCCATGCAACAGTCTCATTAAATATATAAAAAAATAACTGTCCTCATTATGACTAATGTCCTCCTTCCTCTAGCATTGCCTTATATTTCAGTGCATTCAAAACCTGTTATTTATAGAAATACCCTGAATGAGTAATATGTGGTCCCTGACTGACCGCATGGGTAGAATTCAGTCATGGGCTTCTACTGCCACCAGGGTACAACCTGAGGGTTTATGAATGGCAGGAAAGCTCCCAGATTGAATTATAAATTTTTTATTCAATCTGAGAGTATATTTTGTTATTTATAGCATATTGAAAACTCATACAGGCTTTTTTTCAGGTGGAAAATGAAAAATCAGAGTAACAAAATAATCACTTCTGGTTTCAAATGTAAAGTCTGTGAGGTAGGTAGGGAGAGAAGGATTAATGTGCACATGATGCAAGGTCATTGGGGTGAAATGGGGAGGGCCAAGCATGGTTTATGGGGAAATCAAAGAGAGAATTTCACTGGAAAGTAAGCACTTTCTGTGGAAGTTATTAGATGATCAACTACTATAACTAGTCCTAAAACCATAGTAACAAAACCCAAACAGAAAGACAGACTTCACCAACGGCTTCTCCCTCCCAAAACACCTCAGGTCTATCTTTACTTGCAAGTGTGTTGTTTATATAATTGTCTGTGGCAGTACCTTTCAGTATCTCCTGTACTTGTTGCTCTGGGAGTGTCTGAAAATCTGTTTATGCCAATGGGTCCAGCATTTCAAAGGAAAACCAACAAAGTACTGGTCTGGCATGCAGAAACTCTTACAGACTTTTGACAATAAGAACTCAAATGTATTTTTTTCTTTGTTTCTTTCTGGGGTTTTTTTGGTAGAAAAAAAAGAGGCAAACAGTCATTACTGGTTATTACTGGTTAGTTGTGAGTGCTTTCATAGCTGGTGTTGATTCTTGGTTATTGATTCTCAGGCATGTGAAGCCTGGTTCTTCAGTGGACCAATTTAAACTTGTCTGTGGTGGTTTTGCAATCCCTTTACCTGATCCTTCTCCCCCACCATCTTTTCAATACTTTGAGCCTCATTTCCTATATAGCAGTTAATAAAAACAAACTGGCAAGAAACCCTCTTTCCAAATTTATGAAACTGTTGTCTTGCTGTTATTTCACTTTTTTTTTTTTTTTTTTTTTTTTATTTTTGCCCCAGGTTTTGCTTGCCTGTCAAACTCATTGAGTTCAAAGTTTTTGAATTTAGAAACCTAAATTCACAGAGTAATTGGAAGAACAGTCCCATAATTTCCAGCTCCAGGGGGAAGCTATCTTGGAGCAGAACAGCAAAAAGAAACCCTCGGGTGAAAGAAGAAACCCGGTCAAAATAAAATCACAGATCATTGGTTGAAAATGTAGATGTGATTATTCCTAATAAGCAGTGAAGGAGGGCAATTAGAAGAAACTATGTACATTTCTGGAACCTAGCTGAGCAGTCACTTTTAGAGTGATGAAGATTCATAGAAGATCCAGTTTAAAGAAATAAATGCAAATATTATGGGGCTTTATTCTAGAAGTTATCCTTTAGGCATGTACTTAACTTAGGCATCAGTGGAGTTTAACTAGTGAGTAGAGCTGAAGGGCTCCCCAGTGCCTCTGCTTTTACTCCTTCCATGCCACCCTGGAGAACTGCATCTTTCTCAACGGGAGCCTTGCTTTCACAGAGAGCCCCACCAACCTTATCAGCAGGTGGTGGGCTTATTGCTCTGACGAGAGAAGCTGAAAAAACAAGTGTGGTCCAATGTTTCCTTTAAAAGAGCCTTGCTGTGAATACTGACGTTATTTATTCATAACCTGTCAGGCTAACATCAGTGCTCTTCTCTGTGCTTGAAGTGGCTTCTCAGTCATTTCTGGTGCAGATTATTGGTCTTTTAGGAATAAAATGGGCATAACTAGTTGAACAGAAACTCAACCGTTTGCAGTAAAAAGCTCTCTCACCTTCCACTAAATTCTCTGCTAGTGCTGTAATCACTATGAAAAATCCTGAGAACTCACACCCACCTGGGAGAGGTATCCAGTACTAAAAAAGTTCAGGATTTATCTATCATCTCTAACACTTTGCATTCTGCCTAATAGCAACAGCAAGCCAGTGTGGACTTCAGGGAAGTAGTAGAGTTGCCTCACGCTGCTGCTTCTGTACCAGGGGCAGATCTGACTCTTCTCCTGCCCACCAGCTGTCAGCATGCAGCGCAAGCACCACTGCTGAGCACTGCAGCTGAGCACTGCCGGCAGCACCCCTGAGTGCAGCAAGAGCCACCTGAAAGACAAAAAGTTGCAACCACTTTTCCAGGTGTTGCCAAGATAAAGGACTCCCTGCCAGTGCTGCCAGCATGGGAGATGTAGGAATATAAAATACCCCTATGTTTGGTATTTTTGGAGCAGGTGACTTTCAGCATTGTGGATGGTCAATATTGCCATCACATCTTGTAATATAAGAAAGGCAACTTGTCATTGAAGCACTGGCTGGTGCCCCAGGGCTTTCTGCACTGCCCAGGCTGCTCCTGTGAGACCCCAGGTACCACCTTGCTGCTCCTCCACAGTGTCCTGTGTCCTCTGCATCGCAGTGGCCTCTAATGCCTGAGGAAGTGGTACAGCGAGGGGAAAGGCTTGATCCCTCTTCACATCCCATGGGCAAGGTGGCCAGGTACTGAGTCTGGCCAGAGTGCCAGCGGCTCGGAGTTTCTGCTCCTGAGGTGTGATGTGTGGGACTGTACCCCTCATATCTTTAATTTTTTCCCAATCCAGGCTGTTGATATTCAAGGATACCTGAAGGGGACAGGAAGAGTTAAGACTCACTCTGTATCATCTATGCTCAGAAAGGCTGGGAATGTTTTATGCCATGTCATCTCTGCCTTTGCCATACGCAGCTTCTCGTCCCCAGTCTCTGCTCTGCAGCAGGCAGTGACAAGGTTCTTCCCTGCCTGCAGGCAGTTCAAGATACATTTTCTCTGTCAGAAAGGGACAACAAAGGCAGTTCCTGGCTGCTCTCTTCTGCGCTCTGGTTGCGACTTGCTGCCCTGGCAGTGGGGCTGCCCCGGCTGCCTGTGGTGCCATGCTATAACCAAAGTAGCAATAAAAATCTGGGTTAAAAAAACCCAATACAGATTTTCTAGGAGAAGGTAATTTTTGTTTTCAACCTAGAACATGCATACTTGCTTCTTCAGGTAAGGGCTGGTAAACAGGATGCAGAAATGAACAGTCACGCATAGAGGGGAGCAGGAAAAATGTGCCTTCATGGCCAAAGGAAGCATATCATGCATCAGCTTGACTACTGAAATTAGGCAGAGCAAGTCCTAGCCGGTGTGCTTTCCCAGTCTGACTCAAGCCCAAACAAAGGCGGCAGCCCTGGCTGTCCCTGGTCTAGGCTCTATTTTCATACCCCTGAAAAATAAATAACATAACACATACTTCCTGCAGAAGGTAGCCAAGGACTTGTCCACGCTGCATTGCACAATGTCATATAATCTTCAAGTCCAAGGGAGGCTATTCCTCTTTTTTCAATATGTGAAATATATCTAGCATATTCATAGATGGGGGCAACAATTAAGAAGTGTATTCCTCTTCGTGAATTGCCCTGAAATCCAGTCACGTTGGCTGTCATATATAAAGTAAAAGTATGGAAATTCAATCATAAACTGTGAGTTTAATCATTGGCGCAATTCCCCTCCTGCTTGGCAGGACCAGGATTTCACCAAAACATTGCTAATACCCAATTAATCAGCTGACACAAAGTCAACAAATGCAGAACTTTCCAAGCACGGGAAAGCGAAATGCCATAAGAATAAAACTTTATAGCTGTCGAGCTCTCTGTGGAGTAGAACAGGAGGGTCGCTGCGTTCCCCAGTGCAATTAAGATCATGTCGCTGTCCCCTGTCAAAGGAATGGACCTTACCATGGCTCTTTCATTTTGCAGAGCTGTTCCTGGGGATGCAGGAGCCACTAACAGGCTTTGCTCCAGGTGTTCTCTCCCATTAAGCTGATCTTAATCTCTGCTCTCTGTCTTGAGCTAAACAGGCAGTTGCAAACTAGAAGAAAGGAAGTGGTTACTCCAATGCCTATGGGAAAGGCATTGATGTTGCAAGAGGGCTTATCAACAACTTCTATATGTACAAAATTCATGGAGCAACTCCCTCCCGAGGGGCTGGCAAAAGCAAGTTCCCACTTCTGCTGCTTCTGAGACTTACTCTGAGCAGAGACTTCTGCTGATGCAGTACTATCGGTCTGTACTATGGTAGCTTTCAGGAAATTTCTATATTGATAAAACTCTTAGTGGAGGCACAGCTTGTAACAGCAAAGACAGACATTCATTTTGTAAATGCCTTTGCCAGCATGTACTGCTTTCTTATTTTGATTCCAACTTTCAGGTTCAGTATAAGATAGAGGGGAGGGGAGATGTTTCTGCATTAATAACTTCTGCAAACTGGGAAGTTTGCAAAGGGGCGGCTACCCTGACAGCGCTAACTGCTGTGTATCTGCTGCTGGTTTATAGACTATCATAAGCTCATAAGTAATACTGTAATGTGAGTACTAGAAAAAGACAGAGGAAAAAATGAGCCACCTTCTCTCAAGTTGTGAATAATTCTTGCTGCTTTTAAATATTTTTTTCTCCCCCAGCACAGTTTTCTGGGGGCACTGGAAAACCCCAGCTGAATAATGAAATATGCAACATTGCATTTTCCCTGGAGCAGTGCTGGATGTGCCCTTTCCCTTTTCAGTTAAGAAGCCTGATCAACTCTGCCCCTTACTGTGAAGAGATGTGAGGAACTGGGAGCTGCGGGTTCAACTGCTCAGACCAACGAGAGGCTGTACATGGGCTCCTGCTCCTGACGCAGGGGCTGCCTGCTCTGCCTGCTCTGCCTGCCAGGCTGCCATGTTAGTGAGAAACATTGCTGCCTTCTACTCATGCAACAGCTTAGACGAGGACATCTGTGTCCCCGCACACAGACGGGTAGGAAATGTTTTATGGATGGGGAGAGATTTGCTGACTAGTAGCAGAACAAGGACTGTTCTTACTTAGCTCCAGCCACTCTTAGCAGCAGGCACTTGGATGCCCAGTGGTTTTAACTGCAGGAAATATTGGTACACAGAGACTTGAGGGTCTCCAGAGGGATGGGTGGCAGCCAAGTTCAGTTCAGAGGAAATGAATTTTGGGCTCAGACCTCCAGGGGCACAGAGGCAGGAGTTGTGTACCTAAGCTATTGTATGGCTCTGGCCTTTTGATGTATTTGTACATAAAAACATGTCAGAGTCAACAATATGGCATGTCCTAGGGACTGCTAGAGATGTGGCTGTGAGTGCTCTGCCCCCAGCACAGTCATGGGGGGTTGATTCTGCACTCTCAAAGCCAGTGGGAATTGTACAGTTCAGTCCTATGGTGTCAGGGTCAGATCACAGGAGACTCAGTACCTTTCCTGGTAGTTATCCCAGAGAGATAACCGATTAGCCCCATTTTTGGCACACAAGTCAGAAGATACAGGACTTCTTCAATGTAAATTAATATGTCCGCAGGTGAATTTGGGCAGAGCACTGTTAGACAATCTTGATGGCCTCTCACCTGTTGGTAAATCACAAATAACCTGGTAAAAATTGTTTCTGGAGTGGTAAAGTGTAGGCGACGAGGGCACGAATGGTTGCTGGCTTGGTGCTTCCTCACAAGGTAGGTAGCATAGTTTTACTGGTGCAAAGCTGGGCCCTGTGACTGCCAGGTGATGGGGGAAAGGCTGAGGGGGACACTTTGTCTGGCAGCCAGCCATCCCTTCATCCACCCCACCACAACACACAGCGGGGGTGGGCACAGCTGGATAGGTAGCAGGGCCATGGGAAATTTGCCATTACAGTGGTTTGACCACTTTTCTGTGCCTGTGCCTTCCTCTCCTCTTTCTCTTATGGCAGGGTATTCACTGTCAATGAAGAAACACAAACAAATGTTTGAAGGATGCACATCTGCACTAGCAACCAGCCCACTGCAACTACACCAGCCTCTTGCTTATCCAAAAATGGATCCATTAACTGCAGATTAATAGGATCAACTGTATTACACATCGAGTCTGTCAGCTGCCAGGGTTGGGTGCACACAGAGATAAAGAACGGAATGAAGAGACCATTAGGTTCAGAAGAAACCCCTGAAGTCCTGCTGAGTTCAACAGATACTGCATGGGAGAGTTTTCCTACAAGTAATTGTACAGGGGAAGAATATGGAAATGTTATGGTGTTAATGCCAGGGAACTTACCTTTGTGGCTTCTGTCTCCCCTGTTCTAAAGGACCCTATACAAAGTATCTTTATTGATAAAAAGGTATCCATTTTTTCAGTTCCAGAGTCCTTTAGTCAGAAGGAAAGCATACCGTGTTTGTCCAATTTTGGAGTGTTTTCTCAAGATGAAATCCTGTCACTCTGGAAGTCAACGGGAGTTTCCGAAAGGGAAACTCCTACTGATTTCAGTAAGGTCAAGGCTTCACTCTATCAGCTGTTTGATTTATTCTGCAATACACAAATATTTAAAAATATGTTAGAATTCTATTCTTTGAAATTTGATTAGAACCTGCTAAAGCAGACAGTTCAGTAAAATACTTAATCCATCAAAATAATCGAAACCCATGTGCTTTTCAAATCACCCTGAAAAGGGTCAGATCTGCATTCAGTTTCCAATATGTTTAAGCTGTAAGATGTTTTTTAATTTACTTTCTTTGGCTTGTATCCAGCAGCTTGAGCCTTCAATATTGTACTGATGCCATCCTCAAGACATCCAGTGCTTTGGCTCCACAGGGATATCTGTGGTCTGAGGTTACAAGGTGGCATGGTTCTGAGTACACACAACTATGCTAAGGTAGAGGAAATTATTCTATAGTTCTACCAACAGCAATTTCAGTGCTGTGAGGCAGATTGTACCTTGTGTCCAAATGCAAAATCCTATGTCCATTACTATAAATAATCCTTGAATCTGCCTTAGCTCTACTTTAAGAAACAGATTTCTGTTGATTTTACCTATTAAAGGTCTTAGGCCTTGTCTGGACATACAAAATTGGCTTAAAAAAAAAAAAAAAAGCAGTTCTGCTTGGGCACTTCCAGTATAATTTAAGAATACCAGGATAAATCCCTTATTCTCTCACAGGATGAAACTAACTTATAGGACAGACCTACTTATCTTGTAGGATAAAACTAACTTTGTTAAAAAATAATAAATATTCCATCTGTAAAGGTGGAGTTAATGATTCTGGGAGAGGGACAATTTATTTTGGAAGAGAGGGTCCACCTGAGGATGGCTATGTTAGGCAGCTTCTGGAGGGGACAGATGGGGAGGGAAGCTGGTGTGATTTTCGGACACCATCCTATGTGAGTGCACTAAGTGCAGGTTTCCCTCCTGCCACTCCCAGGACCACGTGAGTATCCCGCTCTTGGTGAAAGGTTGAGTGCGGAGGAACACCAAACACCTCACTGTGAGGGCACCAGGTAAGTTGGGTGGTCAGGAAGGCACAGTTATACCTGAATCTCTCATGGCCAGGGTCAGTAAAGCAACTGCCAAGATTAAGAGGTTTAAGAGGTTTTGAAGCCTTCAGGGATGGAAGGCACTGCTGTCTGCCCAATGGTGTTCTTGATTGTGAATCCTAAGAAATGAGCCCTGAGGGCTCATCAGGGCAATCCTATACCTCTTCTTTGTGCACACTTCCTCACACTCTTCTCCGTGTCATTTCCAGTTATGAAGCTCAGCCTGTTTATGCAGCGTTTTTTTTGTTTTTTGTGGGACCCATCCCAGCTCGTTCTCCAGGTGCATTTGCTGAAGATGTGGACTCCCTGGCTGCAGTGTGTGAACATTTAGGCATTGCAACACTGAGTCTAGCCCCATGCCATTTCACATTCATCTTATGCTGCTTTAATATCAGCTTGCTCTCCTTTAATATCCTGAAGCTCTGCCCCCGGTGCCCTTTGGAAACTGGTTCTTCAGTACTCCATCTGAACACCTGCATCTGCAAACCTGCCCTGTTGCACAAAACCTAATAATGTGTGAGACAGAGAAGAAAAAGAAGTCCAGAGAAGTTTTTCTGTTTCAATACTGAGAGAGGACCCCCTGCCCCCACAGCTGAAAAACTGAGTAAAAATGAGCATTTTTTACTTTTCTGCTAGATTGAGAGATCAAAAGAATGACTAATTGACCAAACCTGAGTGGGTCTAATTGACTTCAGCCCTACAGTTATAAACTGTTCTGCACCTGTTTTGGAGAGCCGATTCAGGGCTTGATCCAAAGCTCTCTACTGACTTCAGGACTCAAAATTCCAACTGAAATGGAGCATT